>NW_027423227.1:0-136322 GCF_048934315.1 Petromyzon marinus
TAGGGCGGTCCCGGCCGGGTCCGGGCAGTCCTGGGCGTCCCGGGCGGTCCTGGGCGGTCCCGGGCGGTCCTGGGCGGTCCGGGGCGGTCCCGGGCGGTCCGGGGCGGTCCCGGGCGGTCCCGGGCGGTCCCGGGCAGTCCCGGGCGGTCCCGGGCGGTCCCAGGCGGTCTGGGGCAGTCCCGGGCGGTTCCGGGCGGTCCCGGGCGCTCCGGGGCAATCCCGGGCGGTCCGTGGCAGTCCCGGGCGGTCCGGGGCGGTCCCGGGCGGTCCGGGGCAATCCGGGGCGGTCCCGGGCGGTCCGGGGCGGTCCCGGGCGATCCTGGGCGGTCCCGGGCGGTCCGAGGCGGTCCCGGGCGGTCCGGGGCAGTCCCGGGCGGTCCCGGGCGGTCACGGGCGTTCTAGGGCGGTCCCGGGCGGTCCGGGGCGGTCCCGGGCGGTCCCGGGCGGTCCTGGGCGGACGGGGCGGTCCCGAGCGGTCCGGGTGTGGTCCTGGGCGGTCCGGGTGCGGTCCCGGGCGGTCCGGGACGGTCCCGGGTGGTCCCGGGCGGTCCCGGGCGGTCCCGGGTGGTCCCGGGCGGTTCGGCGGTCCCGGCGGTCCCGGCGGTCCAGGGCGGTCCCGGGCGGTCCCGGGCGGTCCCGGGCGGTCCTGGGCGGTCCGGGGCGGTTCCCGGGCGGTCCCGGGCGGTCCTGGGCGGTCCAGGGCGGTCCCAGGCGGTCCGGGGCGGTCCCGGGCGGTCCGGGGCAGTCCCGGGCGGTCCAGGGCGGTCCCGGGCGGTCCGGGGCAATCCGGGGCGGTCCGGGGCGGTCCGGGGCGTTCCCGGGCGGTCCCGGGCGGTCCGGGGCGGTCCCAGGCGGTCCGGGGCGGTCCCGGGCGGTCCGGGGCGGTCCCGGGCGGCCGGGGCAATCCGGGGCGGTCCGGGGCGGTCCGGGGCATCCCGGGCGGTCCCGGGCAGTCCCGGGCCCGGGTCCCGGGCGGTCCCGGGCGGTCCGGGCGGTCCCGGGCGGTCCCGGGCGGTCCGGAGCGGTCCCGGGCGGTCCGGGGCGGTCCCGGGCGGTCCGGGGCGGTCCCGCGCGGTCCGGGGCGGTCCTGGGCGGTCCGGGGCGGTCCCGGGCGGTCCGGGGCGGTCCCGGGCGGTCCGGGGCAATCCGGGGCGGTCCGGGGCGGTCCGGGGCAGTCCCGGGCGGTCCCGGGCAGTCCCGGGCGGTCCTGGGCGGTCCAGAGCGGTCCCGGGCAGTCCCGGGCGGTCCCGGGCGGTCACGGGCGGTCCCGGGCGGTCCCGGGCGGTCCCGGGCGGTCCGGGGCGGTCCCGGGCGGTCCGGGCGGTCCCGGGCGGTCCAGGGCGGTCGGGGCAGTCCCGGGCGGTCCCGGGCGGTCCCGGGCGGTCCAGGGCGGTCCCGGGCGGTCCTGGGCGGTCCCGGGCGGTCCGAGGCGGTCCAGGGCGGTCCCGGGCGGTCCCGGGCGGTCCCGGGCAGTCCGGGGCGGTCCCGGGCGGTCCCGGGCGGTCCCGGGCGGTCCCGGGCGGTCCCGGTCGGTCCCGGGCGGTCCGGGGCAGTCCCGGGCGGTCCGGGGCGGTCCCGGGCGGTCCGGGGCGGTCCGGCGGTCCGGGGCGGTCCCGGGCGGTCCGGGGAGGTCCCGGGCGGTCCGGGGCGGTCCCGGGCGGTTCGGGGCGGTCCCGGGCGGTCCGGGGCGGTCCCGGGCGGTCCGGGGCGGTCCTGGGCGGTCCCGGGAGGTCCCGGGCGGTCTGGGGCGGTCCTGGGCGGTCCCGGGCGGTCCGAGGCAGTCCCGGGCGGTCCGGGGCGGTCCCGGGCGGTCCCGGGCGGTCCCGGGAGTTCGAAGGCGGTCCCGGGTGGTCCGGGGGCGGTCCCGGGCGGTTCCGGGCGGTCCCGGGCGGTCGGGGCGGTCCCGGGCGGTCCCGGTCGGTCACGGGCGGTCCCGGGCGGTCCCGGGGCGGTCCCGGGCGGTCCGGGGCGGTCCCGGGCGGTCCGGGGCGGTCCCGGGCGGTCCGGGGCGGTCCGGGGCAGTCCCGGGCGGTCCCGGGCGGTCCCCGGGCGGTCCAGGGCGGTCCCGGGCGGTCCTGGGCGGTCCCGGGCGGTCCGAGGCGGTCCAGGGCGGTCCGTGGCAGTCCCGGGCGGTCCGGGGCGGTCCCGGGCGGTCCGGGGCAATCCGGGGCGGTCCCGGGCGGTCCGGGGCGGTCCCGGGCGATCCTGGGCGGTCCCGGGCGGTCCGAGGCGGTCCCGGGCGGTCCGGGGCAGTCCCGGGCGGTCCCGGGCGGTCACGGGCGTTCTAGGGCGGTCCCGGGCGGTCCGGGGCGGTCCCGGGCGGTCCCGGGCGGTCCTGGGCGGACGGGGCGGTCCCGAGCGGTCCGGGTGTGGTCCTGGGCGGTCCGGGTGCGGTCCCGGGCGGTCCGGGACGGTCCCGGGTGGTCCCGGGCGGTCCCGGGCGGTCCCGGGTGGTCCCGGGCGGTTCGGGCGGTCCCGGGCGGTCCCGGCGGTCCAGGGCGGTCCCGGGCGGTCCCGGGCGGTCCCGGGCGGTCCTGGGCGGTCCGGGGCGGTCCCGGCGGTCCGGGCGGTCCTGGGCGGTCCAGGGCGGTCCCAGGCGGTCCGGGGCGGTCCCGGGCGGTCCGGGGCAGTCCCGGGCGGTCCAGGGCGGTCCCGGGCGGTCCGGGGCAATCCGGGGCGGTCCGGGGCGGTCCGGGGCGTTCCCGGGCGGTCCCGGGCGGTCCGGGGCGGTCCCCAGGCGGTCCGGGGCGGTCCCGGGCGGTCCGGGCGGTCCCGGGCGGGTCCGGGGCAATCCGGGGCGGTCCGGGGCGGTCCGGGGCAGTCCCGGGCGGTCCCGGGCAGTCCCGGGCGGTCCCGGGCGGTCCCGGGCGGTCCCGGGCGGTCCCGGGCGGTCCGGAGCGGTCCCCGGGCGGTCCGGGGCGGTCCCGGGCGGTCCGGGGCGGTCCCGCGCGGTCCGGGGCGGTCCTGGGCGGTCCGGGGCGGTCCCGGGCGGTCCGGGGCGGTCCCGGGCGGTCCGGGCAATCCGGGGCGGTCCGGGGCGTCCGGGCAGTCCCGGGCGGTCCCGGGCAGTCCCGGGCGGTCCTGGGCGGTCCAGAGCGGTCCCGGGCAGTCCCGGGCGGTCCCGGGCGGTCACGGGCGGTCCCGGGCGGTCCCGGGCGGTCCCGGGCGGCCGGGGCGGTCCCGGGCGGTCCGGGGCGGTCCCGGGCGGTCCGGGGCGGTCCGGGGCAGTCCCGGGCGGTCCCGGCGGTCCCGGGCGGTCCAGGGCGGTCCCGGGCGGTCCTGGGCGGTCCCGGGCGGTCCGAGGCGGTCCAGGGCGGTCCCGGGCGGTCCCGGGCGGTCCCGGGCAGTCCGGGGCGGTCCCGGGCGGTCCCGGGCGGTCCCGGGCGGTCCCGGGCGGTCCCGGTCGGTCCCGGGCGGTCCGGGGCGGTCCGGGGCGGTCCCGGGCGGTCCCGGGCGGTCCCGGGCGGTCCCGGGCGGTCCCGGTCGGTCCCGGGCGGTCCGGGGCGGTCCCGGGCGGTCCGGGGCGGTCCCGGGCGGTCCGGGGCGGTCCCGGGCGGTCCGGGGCGGTCCCGGGCGGTCCGCGGCAGTCCTGGGCGGTCCCGGGTGGTCCCGGGCGGTTCGGGCGGTCCCGGGCGGTCCCGGCGGTCCAGGGCGGTCCCGGGCGGTCCGGGGGCGGTCCGGGGCGTTCCCGGGCGGTCCCGGGCGGTCCGGGGCGGTCCCGGGTGGTCCGGGGCGGTCCCGGGCGGTCCGGGGCGGTCCCGGGCGGTCCGGGGCAATCCGGGGCGGTCCGGGGCGGTCCGGGGCAGTCCCGGGCGGTCCGGGGCGGTCCCGGGCGGTCCGGGGCGGTCCCGGGCGGTCCGGGGCGGTCCCGGGCGGTCCGGGGCGGTCCTGGGCGGTCCCGGGCGGTCCAGGGCGGTCCCGGGCGGTCCTGGGCGGTCCCGGGCGGTCCGAGGCAGTCCCGGGCGGTCCGGGCGGGTCCCGGGCGGTCCCGGGCGGTCCCGGGAGTTCGAAGGCGGTCCCGGGTGTCCGGGGCGGTCCCGGGCGGTCCCGGGCGGTCCCGGGCAGTCCCGGGCGGTCCCGGGCGGTCCAGAGCGGTCCCGGGCGGTCCAGGGCGGTCCCGGGCGGTCCTGGGCGGTCCCGGGCGGTCCGAGGCGGTCCAGGGCGGTCCCGGGCGGTCCCCGGGCGGTCCCGGGCGGTCCGGGGCGGTCCCGGGCGGTCCCGGGCGGTCCCGGGCGGGTCCCCGGGCGGTCCCGGTCGGTCCAGGGCGGTCCGGGGCGGTCCCGGGCGGTCCGGGGCGGTCCCGGGCGGTCCGGGGCGGTCCGGGCGGTCCGGGGCGGTCCCGGGCGGTCCGGGGCAGTCCCGGCGGCGTCCGGGGCGGTCCCGGGCGGTCCGGGGCGGTCCGGGGCGGTCCTGGGCGGTCCCGGGCGGTCCTGCGGTCCCGGGCGGTCCTGGGCGGTCCGGGGCGGTCCCGGGCGGTCCGGGGCGGTCCCGGGCGGTCCCGGGCGGTCCCGGGCGGTCCCGGGCAGTCCCGGGCGGTCCCGGGCGGTCCCAGGCGGTCTGGGGCAGTCCCGGGCGGTCCCGGGCGGTCCCGGGCGGTCCGGGGCGGTCCCGGGCGGTCCGTGGCAGTCCCGGGCGGTCCGGGGCGGTCCCGGGCGGTCCGGGGCAATCCGGGGCGGTTCCGGGCGGTCCGGGGCGGTCCCGGGCGATCCTGGGCGGTCCCGGGCGGTCCGAGGCGGTCCCGGGCGGTCTGGGGCGGTCCTGGGCGGTCCCGGGCGGTCACGGGCGTTCTAGGGCGGTCCCGGGCGGTCCGGGGCGGTCCCGGGCAGTCCCGGGCGGTCCCGGGCGGACGGGGCGGTCCCGAGCGGTCCGGGTGTGGTCCTGGGCGGTCCGGGTGCGGTCCCATGCGGTCCGGGACGGTCCCGGGCGGTCCCGGGCGGTCCCGGGCGGTCCCGGGTGGGTCCCGGGCGGTTCGGGCGGTCCCGGGCGGTCCCGGCGGTCCAGGGCGGTCCCGGGCGGTCCCGGGCGGTCCCCGGGCGGTCCTGTTCGGTCCGGGGCGGTCCCAGGCGGTCCCGGGCGGTCCCGGGCGGTCCCGGGCGGTCCGGGGCGGTCCCGGGCGGTCCGGGGCGGTCCTGGGCGGTCCAGGGCGGTCCCGGGCGGTCCGGGGCGGTCCCGGGCGGTCCGGGGCAGTCCCGGGCGGTCCGGGGCGGTCCCGGGCGGTCCGGCGCAATCGGGGCGGTCCGGGGCGGTTCGGGGCGTTCTCGGGCGGTCCCGGGCGGTCCGGGGCGGTCCCGGGTGGTCCGGGGCGGTCCCGGGCGGTCCGGGCGGTCCCGGGCGGTCCGGGCAATCCGGGCGGTCCGGGGCGGTCCGGGGCAGTCCCGGGCGGTCCCGGGCAGTCCCGGGCGGTCCTGAGCGGACCCGGGCGGTCCCGGGCGGTCCCGGCGGTCCCGGGCAGTCCCGGGCGGTCCCGGGCGGTCCCGGGCGGTCCCGGGCGGTCCGGGGCGGTCCCGGGCGGTCCGGGGCGGTCCCGGGCGGTCCGGGGCGGTCCCGGGCGGTCCGGGCGGTCCTGGGCGGTCCCGGGCGGTCCAGGGCGGTCCCGGGCGGTCTGGGCGGTCCCGGGCGGTCCGAGGCAGTCCCGGGCGGTCCGGGGCGGTCCCGGGCGGTCCCGGGCGGTCCCGGGAGTTCGAAGGCGGTCCCGGGTGGTCCGGGGGCGGTCCCGGGCGGTCCCGGGCGGTCCCGGGCGGTCGGGGCGGTCCCGGGCGGTCCCGGGCGGTCACGGGCGGTCCCGGGCGGTCTCGGGCGGTCCCGGGCGGTCCCGGGCGGTCCGGGGCGGTCCCGGGCGGTCCGGGGCGGTCCCGGGCGGTCCGGGGCGGTCCGGGGCAGTCCCGGGCGGTCCCGGGCGGTCCCGGGCGGTCCAGGGCGGTCCCGGGCGGTCCTGGGCGGTCCCGGGCGGTCCGAGGCGGTCCAGGGCGGTCCCGGGTGGTCCCGGGCGGTCCCGGGCGGTCCGGGGCGGTCCCGGGCGGTCCCGGGCGGTCCCGGGCGGTCCCGGGCGGTCCCGGTCGGTCCCGGGCGGTCCGGGGCGGTCCCGGGCGGTCCGGGGCGGTCCCGGGCGGTCCGGGGCGGTCCCGGGCGGTCCGGGGCGGTCCCGGGCGGTCCGGGGCAGTCCCGGGCGGTCCGGGGCGGTCCTGGGCGGTCCGGGGCAATCCGGGGCGGTCCGGGGCGGTCCGGGGCGGTCCCGGGAGGTCCCGGGCGGTCCGGGGCGGTCCCGGGCGATCCGGGGCGGTCCCGGGCGGTCCCGGGCGGTCCCGGGCGGTCCCGGGCGGTCCCGGGCGGTCCCAGGCGGTCTGGGGGCAGTCCCGGGCGGTCCCGGGCGGTCCGGGGCGGTCCCGGGCGGTCCGTGGCAGTCCCGGGCGGTCCGGGGCAATCCGGGGCGGTCCTGGGCGGTCCGGGGCGGTCCCGGGCGATCCTGGGCGGTCCCGGGCGGTCCGAGGCGGTCCCGGGCGGTCTGGGGCGGTCCCGGGCGGTCCCGGGCGGTCACGGGCGTTCTAGGGCGGTCCCGGGCGGTCCGGGACGGTCCCGGGCGGTCCTGGGCGGTCCCGGGCGGACAGGGCGGTCCCGAGCGGTCCGGGTGTGGTCCTGGGCGGTCCGGGTGCGGTCCCGGGCGGTCCGGGACGGTCCCGGGCAGTCCCGGGCGGTCCCGGGCGGTCCCGGGTGGTCCCGGGCGGTTCGGGCGGTCCCGGGCGGTCCCGGCGGTCCAGGGCGGTCCCGGGCGGTCCCGGGCGGTCCCGGGCGGTCCTGGGCGGTCCGGGGCGGTCCCGGGCGGTCCCGGGCGGTCCCGGGCGGTCCCGGGCGGTCGGGGCGGTCCCGGGCGGTCCGGGGCGGTCCTGGGCGGTCCAGGGCGGTCCCGGGCGGTCCGGGGCGGTCCCGGGCGGTCCGGGGCAGTCCCGGGCGGTCCGGGGCGGTCCCGGGCGGTCCGGCGCAATCCGGGGCGGTCCGGGCGGTCCGGGGCGTTCCCGGGCGGTCCCGGGCGGTCCGGGGCGGTCCCGGGTGGTCCGGGGCGGTCCCGGGCGGTCCGGGGCGGTCCCGGGCGGTCCGGGGCAATCCGGGGCGGTCCGGGGCGGTCCGGGGCAGTCCCGGGCGGTCCCGGGCAGTCCCGGGCGGTCCTGAGCGGTCCCGGGCGGTCCCGGGCGGTCCCGGGCGGTCCCGGGCGGTCCCGGGCGGTCCCGGGCGGTCCCGGGCGGTCCGGGGCGGTCCCGGGCGGTCCGGGGCGGTCCCGGGCGGTCCGGGGCGGTCCCGGGCGGTCCGGGGCGGTCCTGGGCGGTCCCGGGCGGTCCAGGGCGGTCCCGGGCGGTCCTGGGCGGTCCCGGGCGGTCCGAGGCAGTCCCGGGCGGTCCGGGGCGGTCCCGGGCGGTCCCGGGCGGTCCCGGGAGTTCGAAGGCGGTCCGGGTGGTCCGGGGCGGTCCCGGGCGGTCCCGGGCGGTCCCGGGCAGTCCCGGGCGGTCCCGGGCGGTCCAGAGCGGTCCCGGGCGGTCCAGGCGGTCCCGGGTGGTCCTGGGCGGTCCCGGGCGGTCCGAGGCGGTCCAGGGCGGTCCCGGGCGGTCCCGGGCGGTCCCGGGCGGTCCGGGGCGGTCCCGGGCGGTCCCGGGCGGTCCCGGGCGGTCCCGGGCGGTCCCGGTCGGTCCCGGGCGGTCCGGGGCGGTCCCGGGCGGTCCGGGGCAATCCGGGGTGGTCCGGGGCGGTCCGGGGCGGTCCCGGGCGGTCCCGGGGCGGTCCCGGGCGGTCCCGGGCGGTCCCGGCAGTCCCGGGCGGTCCCGGGCGATCCCAGGCGGTCTGGGGCAGTCCGGGCGGTCCCGGGCGGTCCCGGGCGGTCCGGGGCGGTCCCGGGCGGTCCGTGGCAGTCCCGGGCGGTCCGAGGCGGTCCCGGGCGGTCTGGGGCGGTCCCGGGCGGTCCCGGGCGGTCACGGGCGTTCTAGGGCGGTCCCGGGCGGTCCGGGGCGGTCCCGGGCAGTCCCGGGCGGTCCCGGGCGGACGGGGCGGTCCCGAGCGGTCCGGGTGTGGTCCTGGGCGGTCCGGGTGCGGTCCCGGGCGGTCCGGGACGGTCCCGGGCGGTCCCGGGCGGTCCCGGGCGGTCCCGGGTGGTCCCGGGCGGTTCGGGCGGTCCCGGGCGGTCCCGGCGGTCCAGGGCGGTCCCGGGCGGTCCCGGGCGGTCCCGGGCGGTCCTGTTCGGTCCGGGGCGGTCCCAGGCGGTCCCGGGCGGTCCCGGGCGGTCGCGGGCGGTCCGGGGCGGTCCCGGGCGGTCCGGGGCGGTCCTGGGCGGTCCAGGGCGGTCCCGGGCGGTCCGGGGCGGTCCCGGGCGGTCCGGGGCAGTCCCGGGCGGTCCGGGGCGGTCCCGGGCGGTCCGGCGCAATCCGGGCGGTCCGGGGCGGTTCGGGGCGTTCTCGGGCGGTCCGGGCGGTCCGGGGCGGTCCCGGGTGGTCCGGGGCGGTCCCGGGCGGTCCGGGGCGGTCCCGGGCGGTCCGGGGCAATCCGGGGCGGTCCGGGGCGGTCCGGGGGAAGTCCCGGGCGGTCCTGGGCAGTCCCGGGCGGTCCTGAGCGGACCCGGGCGGTCCCGGGCGGTCCCGGGCGGTCCCGGGCAGTCCCGGGCGGTCCCGGGCGGTCCCGGGCGGTCCCGGGCGGTCCGGGGCGGTCCCGGGCGGTCCCGGGCGGTCCCGGGCGGTCCGGGGCGGTCCCGGGCGGTCCGTGGCAGTCCCGGGCGGTCCGAGGCGGTCCCGGGCGGTCTGGGGCAGTCCCGGGCGGTCCCGGGCGGTCACGGGCGTTCTAGGGCGGTCCCGGGCGGTCCGGGGCGGTCCCGGGCAGTCCCGGGCGGTCCCGGGCGGACGGGGCGGTTCCGAGCGGTCCGGGTGTGGTCCTGGGCGGTCCGGGTGCGGTCCCGGGCGGTCCGGGACGGTCCCGGGCGGTCCCGGGCGGTCCCGGGCGGTCCCGGGTGGTCCCGGGCGGTTCGGGCGGTCCCGGGCGGTCCCGGCGGTCCAGGGCGGTCCCGGGCGGTCCCGGGCGGTCCCGGGCGGTCCTGTTCGGTCCGGGGCGGTCCCAGGCGGTCCCGGGCGGTCCCGGGCGGTCCCGGGCGGTCCGGGGCGGTCCCGGGCGGTCCGGGGCGGTCCTGGGCGGTCCAGGGCTGTCCCGGGCGGTCCGGGGCGGTCCCGGGCGGTCCGGGGCAGTCCCGGGCGGTCCGGGGCGGTCCCGGGCGGTCCGGCGCAATCCGGGGCGGTCCGGGGCGGTTCGGGGCGTTCTCGGGCGGTCCCGGGCGGTCCCGGGCGGTCCCGGGTGGTCCCGGGCGGTTCGGGCGGTCCCGGGCGGTCCCGGCGGTCCAGGGCGGTCCGGGCGGTCCCGGGCGGTCCCGGGCGGTCCTGTTCGGTCCGGGGCGGTCCCAGGCGGTCCCGGGCGGTCCCGGGCGGTCCCGGGCGGTCCGGGGCGGTCCCGGGCGGTCGGGGCGGTCCTGGGCGGTCCAGGGCGGTCCCGGGCGGTCCGGGGCGGTCCCGGGCGGTCCGGGGCAGTCCCGGGCGGTCCGGGGCGGTCCCGGGCGGTCCGGCGCAATCCGGGGCGGTCCGGGGCGGTTCGGGGCGTTCTCGGGCCGGTCCCGGGCGGTCCGGGGCGGTCCCGGGTGGTCCGGGGCGGTCCCGGGCGGTCCGGGGCGGTCCCGGGCGGTCCGGGGCAATCCGGGGCGGTCCGGGGCGGTCCGGGCAGTCCCGGGCGGTCCCGGGCAGTCCCGGGTGGTCCTGAGCGGACCCGGGCGGTCCCGGGCGGTCCCGGGCGGTCCCGGGCAGTCCCGGGCGGTCCCGGGCGGTCCCGGGCGGTCCCGGGCGGTCCGGGCGGTCCCGGGCGGTCCCGGGCGGTCCCGGGCGGTCCGGGGCGGTCGGCGGTCCAGTGGCGGGTCCCGGGCGGTCCGAGGCGGTCCCGGGCGGTCTGGGCGGTCCCGGGCGGTCCCGGGCGGTCACGGGCGTTCTAGGGCGGTCCCGGGCGGTCCGGGGCGGTCCCGGGCAGTCCCGGGCGGTCCCGGGCGGACGGGGCGGTCCCGAGCGGTCCGGGTGTGGTCCTGGGCGGTCCGGGTGCGGTCCCGGGCGGTCCGGGACGGTCCCGGGCGGTCCCGGGCGGTCCCGGGCGGTCCCGGGTGGTCCCGGGCGGTTTCAGGGGGGTCCCGGGCGGTCCCGGCGGTCCAGGGCGGTCCCGGGCGGTCCCGGGCGGTCCCGGGCGGTCCTGTTCGGTCGGGCGTCCCAGGCGGTCCCAGGCGGTCCCGGGCGGTCCCCGGGCGGTCCGGGGCGGTCCGGGCGGTCCGGGGCGGTCCGGGCGGTCCAGGGCGGTCCCGGGCGGTCCCGGGCGCGGTCCGGGCGGTCCGGGGCAGTCCCGGGCGGTCCGGGCGGTCCCGGGCGGTCCAGGCGCAATTCCGGGGCGGTCCGGGCGGTTCGGGGCGTTCTCGGGCGGTCCCGGGCGGTCCGGAGCGGTCCCGGGTGGTCCGGGGCGGTCCCGGGCGGTCCGGGGCGGTCCCGGGCAGTCCCGGGCGGTCCCGGGCGGTCCCGGGTGGTCCCGGGCGGTTCGGGCGGTCCCGGGCGGTCCCGGCGGTCCAGGGCGGTCCCGGGCGGTCCCGGGCGGTCCCGGGCGGTCCTGGGCGGTCCCGGGCGGTCCCGGGCGGTCCCGGGCGGTCCGGGGCGGTCCCGGGCGGTCCGGGGCGGTCCCGGGCGGTCCGGGGCGGTCCTGGGCGGTCCAGGGCGGTCCCGGGCGGTCCGGGGCGGTCCCGGGCGGTCCGGGGCAGTCCCGGGCGGTCCGGGGCGGTCCCGGGCGGTCCGGCGCAATCCGGGGCGGTCCGGGGCGGTCCGGGGCGTTCCCGGGCGGTCCCGGCGGTCCGGGGCGGTCCCGGGTGGTCCGGGGCGGTCCCGGGCGGTCCGGGGCGGTCCCGGGCGGTCCGGGGCAATCCGGGGCGGTCCGGGGCGGTCCGGGGCAGTCCCGGGCGGTCCCGGGCAGTCCCGGGCGGTCCTGAGCGGTCCCGGGCGGTCCGGGCGGTCCCGGGCGGTCCCGGGCGGTCCCGGGCGGTCCCGGGCGGTCCCGGGCGGTCCGGGGCGGTCCCGGGCGGTCCGGGGCGGTCCCGGGCGGTCCGGGGCGGTCCCGGGCGGTCCGGGGCGGTCCTGGGCGGTCCCGGGCGGTCCAGGGCGGTCCCGGGCGGTCCTGGGCGGTCCCGGGCGGTCCGAGGCAGTCCCGGGCGGTCCGGGGCGGTCCCGGGCGGTCCCGGGCGGTCCCGGGAGTTCGAAGGCGGTCCCGGGTGGTCCGGGGCGGTCCCGGGCGGTCCCGGGCGGTCCCGGGCAGTCCCGGGCGGTCCCGGGCGGTCCAGAGCGGTCCCGGGTGGTCCAGGGCGGTCCCGGGTGGTCCTGGGCGGTCCCGGGCGGTCCGAGGCGGTCCAGGGCGGTCCCGGGCGGTCCCGGGCGGTCCAGGGCGGTCCGGGGCGGTCCCGGTCGGTCCCGGGCGGTCCCGGGCGGTCCCGGGCGGTCCCGGTCGGTCCCGGGCGGTCCGGGGCGGTCCGGGCGTCCGGGGCGGTCCGGGGCGGTCCGGGGCGGTCCGGGGCGGTCCGGGCGGTCCTGGCGGTCCCGGGCGGTCCTCCCGGGCGGTCCCGGGCAGTCCCCGGGCGGTCCCGGGCGGTCCCAGGCGGTCTGGGGCAGTCCCGGGCGGTCCCGGGCGGTCCCGGGCGGTCCGGGGCGGTCCCGGGCGGTCCGTGGCAGTCCCGGCGGTCCGAGGCGGTCCCGGGCGGTCTGGGGCGGTCCCGGGCGGTCCCGGGCGGTCACGGGCGTTCTAGGGCGTCCCGGGCGGTCCGGGGCGGTCCCGGGCAGTCCCGGGCGGTCCCGGGCGGACGGGGCGGTCCCGAGCGGTCCGGGTGTGGTCCTGGGCGGTCCGGGTGCGGTCCCGGGCGGTCCGGGACGGTCCCGGGCGGTCCCGGGCGGTCCCGGGCGGTCCCGGGTGGTCCCGGGCGGTTCGGGCGGTTCCGGGCGGTCCCGGCGGTCCAGGGCGGTCCCGGGCGGTCCCGGGCGGTCCCGGGCGGTCCTGTTCGGTCCGGGGGCGGTCCCAGGCGGTCCCGGGCGGTCCCGGGCGGTCCCGGGCGGTCCGGGGCGGTCCCGGGCGGTCCGGGGCGGTCCTGGGCGGTCCAGGGCGGTCCCGGGCGGTCCGGGGCGGTCCCGGGCGGTCCGGGGCAGTCCCGGGCGGTCGGGGCGGTCCCGGGCGGTCCGGCGCAATCCGGGGCGGTCCGGGGCGGTTCGGGGCGTTCTCGGGCGGTCCCGGGCGGTCCGGGGCGGTCCCGGGTGGTCCGGGGCGGTCCCGGGCGGTCCGGGGCGGTCCCGGGCGGTCCGGGGCAATCCGGGGCGGTCCGGGGCGGTCCGGGGCAGTCCCGGGCGGTCCTGGGCAGTCCCGGGCGGTCCTGAGCGGACCCGGGCGGTCCCGGGCGGTCCCGGGCGGTCCCGGGCAGTCCCGGGCGGTCCCGGGCGGTCCCGGGCGGTCCCGGGCGGTCCGGGGCGGTCCCGGGCGGTCCCGGGCGGTCCCGGGCGGTCCGGGGCGGTCCCGGGCGGTCCGTGGCAGTCCCGGGCGGTCCGAGGCCGTCCCGGGCGGTCTGGGGCAGTCCCGGGCGGTCCCGGGCGGTCACGGGCGTTCTAGGGCGGTCCCGGGCGGTCCGGGTGTGGTCCTGGGCGGTCCGGGTGCGGTCCCGGGCGGTCCGGGACGGTCCCGGGCAGTCCCGGGCGGTCCCGGGCGGTCCCGGGGGTCCCGGGCGGTTCGGGCGGTCCCGGGCGGTCCCGGGCGGTCCCAGGGCGGTCCCGGGCGGTCCCGGGCGGTCGGCCTGGGCGGTCCGGGGCGGTCCCGGGCGGTCCCGGGCGGTCCCGGGCGGTCCCGGGCGGTCCGGGGCGGTCCCGGGCGGTCCGGGGCGGTCCTGGGCCGGTCCAGGGCGGTCCCGGGCGGTCCGGGGCGGTCCCGGGCGGTCCGGGGCAGTCCCGGGCGGTCCGGGGCGGTCCCGGGCGGTCCGGCGCAATCCGGGGCGGTCCGGGGCGGTCCGGGGCGTTCCCGGGCGGTCCCGGGCGGTCCGGGGCGGTCCCGGGTGGTCCGGGGCGGTCCCGGGCGGTCCGGGGCGGTCCCGGGCGGTCCGGTGCAATCCGGGGCGGTCCGGGGCGGTCCGGGGCAGTCCCGGGCGGTCCCGGGCAGTCCCGGGCGGTCCTGAGCGGTCCCGGGCGGTCCCGGGCGGTCCCGGCGGTCCCGGGCGGTCCCCGGGCGGTCCCGGGCGGTCCCGGGCGGTCGGGGCGGTCCCGGGCGGTCCGGGGCGGTCCCGGGCGGTCCGGGGCGGTCCCGGGCGGTCCGGGGCGGTCCTGGGGCGGTCCCGGGCGGTCCAGGGCGGTCCCGGGCGGTCCTGGGCGGTCCCGGGCGGTCCGAGGCAGTCCCGGGCGGTCCGGGGGCGGTCCCGGGCGGTCCCGGGCGGTCCCGGGAGTTCGAAGGCGGTCCCGGGTGGTCCGGGGCGGTCCCGGGCGGTCCCGGGCGGTCCCGGGCAGTCCCGGGCGGTCCCGGGCGGTCCAGAGCGGTCCCGGGCGGTCCAGGGCGGTCCCGGGTGGTCCTGGGCGGTCCCGGGCGGTCCGAGGCGGTCCAGGGCGGTCCCGGGCGGTCCCGGGCGGTCCCGGGCGGTCCGGGGCGGTCCCGGGCGGTCCCGGGCGGTCCCGGGCGGTCCCGGGCGGTCCCGGTCGGTCCCGGGCGGTCCGGGGCGGTCCCGGGCGGTCCGGGGCAATCCGGGGCGGTCCGGGGCGGTCCGGGGCGGTCCCGGGCGGTCCCGGGCGGTCCCGGGCGGTCCCGGGCGGTCCCGGGCAGTCCCGGGCGGTCCCGGGCGGTCCCAGGCGGTCTGGGGCAGTCCCGGGCGGTCCCGGGCGGTCCCGGGCGGTCCGGGGCGGTCCCGGGCGGTCCGTGGCAGTCCCGGGCGGTCCGAGGCGGTCCCGGGCGGTCTGGGGCGGTCCCGGGCGGTCCCGGGCGGTCACGGCGTTCTAGGGCGGTCCCGGGCGGTCCGGGCGGTCCCGGGCAGTCCCGGGCGGTCCCGGCGGACGGGGCGGTCCCGAGCGGTCCGGGTGTGGTCCTGGGCGGTCCGGGTGCGGTCCCGGGCGGTCCGGGACGGTCCCGGGCGGTCCCGGGCGGTCCCGGGCGGTCCCGGGTGGTCCCGGGCGGTTCGGGCGGTCCCGGGCGGTCCCGGCGGTCCAGGGCGGTCCCGGGCGGTCCCGGGCGGTCCCGGGCGGTCCTGTTCGGTCCGGGGCGGTCCCAGGCGGTCCCAGGCGGTCCCGGGCGGTCCCGGGCGGTCCGGGGCGGTCCCGGGCGGTCCGGGGCGGTCCTGGGCGGTCCAGGGCGGTCCCGGGCGGTCCGGGGCGGTCCCGGGCGGTCCGGGGCAGTCCCGGGCGGTCCGGGGCGGTCCCGGGCGGTCCGGCGCAATCCGGGGCGGTCCGGGGCGGTTCGGGGCGTTCTCGGGCGGTCCCGGGCGGTCCGGGGCGGTCCCGGGTGGTCCGGGGCGGTCCCGGGCGGTCCGGGGCGGTCCCGGGCGGTCCGGGGCAATCCGGGGCGGTCCGGGGCGGTCCGGGGCAGTCCCGGGCGGTCCTGGGCAGTCCCGGGCGGTCCTGAGCGGACCCGGGCGGTCCCGGGCGGTCCCGGGCGGTCCGGGCAGTCCCGGGCGGTCCCGGGCGGTCCCGGGCGGTCCCGGGCGGTCCGGGGCGGTCCCGGGCGGTCCCGGGCGGTCCCGGGCGGTCCGGGGCGGTCCCGGGCGGTCCGTGGCAGTCCCGGGCGGTCCGAGGCGGTCCCGGGCGGTCTGGGGCAGTCCCGGGCGGTCCCGGCGGTCACGGGCGTTCTAGGGCGGTCCCGGGCGGTCCGGGGCGGTCCCGGGCAGTCCCGGGCGGTCCCGGGCGGACGGGGCGGTTCCGAGCGGTCCGGGTGTGGTCCTGGGCGGTCCGGGTGCGGTCCCGGGCGGTCCGGGACGGTCCCGGGCGGTCCCGGGCGGTCCCGGGCGGTCCCGGGTGGTCCCGGGCGGTTCGGGCGGTCCCGGGCGGTCCCGGCGGTCCAGGGCGGTCCCGGGCGGTCCCGGGCGGTCCCGGGCGGTCCTGTTCGGTCCGGGGCGGTCCCAGGCGGTCCCGGGCGGTCCCGGGCGGTCCCGGGCGGTCCGGGGCGGTCCCGGGCGGTCCGGGGCGGTCCTGGGCGGTCCAGGGCTGTCCCGGGCGGTCCGGGGCGGTCCCGGGCGGTCTGGGGCAGTCCCGGGCGGTCCGGGGCGGTCCCGGGCGGTCCGGCGCAATCCGGGGCGGTCCGGGGCGGTTCGGGGCGTTCTCGGGCGGTCCCGGGCGGTCCCGGGCGGTCCCGGGTGGTCCCGGGCGGTTCGGGCGGTCCCGGGCGGTCCCGGCGGTCCAGGGCGGTCCCGGGCGGTCCCGGGCGGTCCCGGGCGGTCCTGTTCGGTCCGGGGCGGTCTCAGGCGGTCCCGGGCGGTCCCCGGGCGGTCCCGGGCGGTCCGGGGCGGTCCCGGGCGGTCCGGGGCGGTCCTGGGCGGTCCAGGGCGGTCCCGGGCGGTCCGGGGCGGTCCCGGGCGGTCCGGGGCAGTCCCGGGCGGTCCGGGGCGGTCCCGGGCGGTCCGGCGCAATCCGGGGGCGGTCCGGGGCGGTTCGGGGCGTTCTCGGGCGGTCCCGGGCGGTCCGGGGCGGTCCCGGGTGGTCCGGGGCGGTCCCGGGCGGTCCGGGGCGGTCCCGGGCGGTCCGGGGCAATCCGGGGCGGTCCGGGGCGGTCCGGGGCAGTCCCGGGCGGTCCCGGGCAGTCCCGGGCGGTCCTGAGCGGACCCGGGCGGTCCCGGGCGGTCCCGGGCGGTCCCGGGCAGTCCCGGGCGGTCCCGGGCGGTCCCGGGCGGTCCCGGGCGGTCCGGGGGGTCCCGGGCGGTCCCGGGCGGTCCCGGGCGGTCCGGGGCGGTCCCGGGCGGTCCGTGGCGGTCCCGGGCGGTCCGAGGCGGTCCCGGGCGGTCTGGGGCGGTCCCGGGCGGTCCCGGGCGGTCACGGGCGTTCTAGGGCGGTCCCGGGCGGTCCGGGGCGGTCCCGGGCAGTCCCGGGCGGTCCCGGGCGGACGGGGCGGTCCCGAGCGGTCCGGGTGTGGTCCTGGGCGGTCCGGGTGCGGTCCCGGGCGGTCCGGGACGGTCCCGGGCGGTCCCGGGCGGTCCCGGGCGGTCCCGGGTGGTCCCGGGCGGTTCGGGCGGTCCCGGGCGGTCCCGGCGGTCCAGGGCGGTCCCGGGCGGTCCCGGGCGGTCCCGGGCGGTCCTGTTCGGTCCGGGGCGGTCCCAGGCGGTCCCGGGCGGTCCCGGGCGGTCCCGGGCGGTCCGGGGCGGTCCCGGGCGGTCCGGGGCGGTCCTGGGCGGTCCAGGGCGGTCCCGGGCGGTCCGGGGCGGTCCCGGGCGGTCCGGGGCAGTCCCGGGCGGTCCGGGGCGGTCCCGGGCGGTCCGGCGCAATCCGGGGCGGTCCGGGGCGGTTCGGGGCGTTCTCGGGCGGTCCCGGGCGGTCCGGAGCGGTCCCGGGTGGTCCGGGGCGGTCCCGGGCGGTCCGGGGCGGTCCCGGGCGGTCCGGGGCAATCCGGGGCGGTCCGGGGCGGTCCGGGGCAGTCCCGGGCGGTCCCGGGCAGTCCCGGGCGGTCCTGAGCGGACCCGGGCGGTCCCGGGCGGTCCCGGGCGGTCCCGGGCAGTCCCGGGCGGTCCCGGGCGGTCCCGGGCGGTCCCGGGCGGTCCGGGGCAATCCCGGGCGGTCCGGGGCGGTCCGGGGCGGTCCCGGGCGGTCCGGGCGGTCCCGGGCGGTCCGGGGCGGTCCTGGGCGGTCCCGGGCGGTCCAGGGCGGTCCCGGGCGGTCCTGGGCGGTCCCGGGCGGTCCGAGGCAGTCCCGGGCGGTCCGGGGCGGTCCTGGGCGGTCCCCGGGCGGTCCCGGGAGTTCGAAGGCGGTCCCGGGTGGTCCGGGGCGGTCCCGGGCGGTCCCGGGCGGTCCCGGGCGGTCGGGGCGGTCCCGGGCGGTCCCGGGCGGTCACGGGCGGTCCCGGGCGGTCCCGGGCGGTCCCGGGCGGTCCCGGGCGGTCCGGGGCGGTCCCGGGCGGTCCGGGGCGGTCCCGGGCGGTCCCGGGGCGGTCCGGGGCAGTCCCGGGCAATCCCGGGCGGTCCCGGGCGGTCCAGGGCGGTCCCGGGCGGTCCTGGGCGGTCCCGGGCGGTCCGAGGCGGTCCAGGGCGGTCCCGGGTGGTCCCGGGCGGTCTCGGGCGGTCCGGGGCGGTCCCGGGCGGTCCCGGGCGGTCCCGGGCGGTCCCGGGCGGTCCGGTCGGTCCCGGGCGGTCCGGGGCGGTCCCGGGCGGTCCGGGGCGGTCCCGGGCGGCCGGGGCGGTCCCGGGCGGTCCGGGCGGTCCGGCGGTCCCGGGGCAGTCCCGGGCGGTCCGGGGCGGTCCTGGGCGGTCCGGGCAATCCGGGGCGGTCCGGGGCGGTCCGGGGCGGTCCCGGGAGGTCCCGGGCGGTCCGGGGCGGTCCTGGGCGATCCGGGGCGGTCCCGGGCGGTCCGGGGCGGTCCCGGGCGGTCTGGGGCAATCCGGGGCGGTCCGGGGCGGGCCCGGGCGGTCCCGGGCAGTCCCGGGCGGTCCCGGGCGGTCCAGAGCGGTCCGGGCGGTCTAGGGCGGTCCCGGGGCGGTCCCGGGCAGTCCTGGGCGGTCCCTGGGCGGTCCTGGGCGGTCCTGGGCGGTCCTGGGCGGTCCGGGGCGGTCCCGGGCGGTCCGGGACGGTCCCGGGCGGTCCCGGGCGGTCCCGGGCGGTCCCGGGCGGTCCCGGGCGGTCGCGGGCGGTCCCAGGCGGTCTGGGGCAGTCCCGGGCGGTCCCGGGCGGTCCGGGGCGGTCCCGGGCGGTCCGTGGCAGTCCCGGGCGGTCCGGGGCAATCCGGGGCGGTCCCGGGCGGTCCGGGGCGGTCCCGGGCGATCCTGGGCGGTCCCGGGCGGTCCGAGGCGGTCCCGGGCGGTCTGGGGCGGTCCCGGGCGGTCCCGGGCGGTCACGGGCGTTCTAGGGCGGTCCCGGGCGGTCCGGGACGGTCCCGGGCGGTCCTGGGCCGGTCCCGGGCGGACGGGGCGGTCCCGAGCGGTCCGGGTGTGGTCCTGGGCGGTCCGGGTGCGGTCCCGGGCGGTCCGGGACGGTCCCGGGCGGTCCCGGGCGGTCCCGGGCGGTCCCGGGTGGTCCCGGGCGGTTCGGGCGGTCCCGGGCGGTCCCGGCGGTCCAGGGCGGTCCCGGGCGGTCCCGGGCGGTCCCGGGCGGTCCTGGGCGGTCCGGGGCGGTCCCCGGGCGGTCCCGGGCGGTCCCGGGCGGTCCCGGGCGGTCCGGGGCGGTCCCGGGCGGTCCGGGGCGGTCCTGGGCGGTCCAGGGCGGTCCCGGGCGGTCCGGGGCGGTCCCGGGCGGTCCGGGGCAGTCCCGGGCGGTCCGGGGCGGTCCCGGGCGGTCCGGCGCAATCCGGGGCGGTCCCGGGGCGGTCCGGGGCGTTCCCGGGCGGTCCCGGGCGGTCCGGGGCGGTCCCGGGTGGTCCGGGGCGGTCCCGGGCGGTCCGGGGCGGTCCCGGGCGGTCCGGGGCAATCCGGGGCGGTCCGGGGCGGTCCGGGGCAGTCCCGGGCGGTCCCGGGCAGTCCCGGGCGGTCCTGAGCGGTCCCGGGCGGTCCCGGGCGGTCCCGGGCGGTCCCGGGCGGTCCCGGGCGGTCCCGGGCGGTCCCGGGCGGTCCCGGGCGGTCCGGGGCGGTCCCGGGCGGTCCGGGGCGGTCCCGGGCGGTCCGGGGCGGTCCCGGGCGGTCCGGGGCGGTCCTGGGCGGTCCCGGGCGGTCCAGGGCGGTCCCGGGCGGTCCTGGGCGGTCCCGGGCGGTCCGAGGCAGTCCCGGGCGGTCCGGGGCGGTCCCGGGCGGTCCCGGGCGGTCCCGGGAGTTCGAAGGCGGTCCCGGGTGGTCCGGGGCGGTCCCGGGCGGTCCCGGGCGGTCCCGGGCAGTCCCGGGCGGTCCCGGGCGGTCCAGAGCGGTCCCGGGCGGTCCAGGGCGGTCCCGGGCGGTCCTGGGCGGTCCCGGGCGGTCCGAGGCGGTCCAGGGCGGTCCCGGGCGGTCCCGGGCGGTCCCGGGCGGTCCGGGGCGGTCCCGGGCGGTCCCGGGCGGTCCCGGGCGGTCCCGGGCGGTCCCGGTCGGTCCCGGGCGGTCCGGGGCGGTCCCGGGCGGTCCGGGGCGGTCCCGGGCGGTCCGGGGCGGTCCCGGGCGGTCCGGGGCGGTCCCGGGCGGTCCGGGGCAGTCCCGGGCGGTCCGGGGCGGTCCCGGGCGGTCCGGGGCAATCCGGGGCGGTCCGGGCGGTCCGGGGCGGTGCCGGGCGGTCCCGGGCGGTCCGGGGCGGTCCCGGGCGATCCGGGGTGGTCCCGGGCGGTCCGGGGCGGTCCCGGGCGGTCCGGGGCAATCCGGGGCGGTCCGGGGCGGTCCCGGGCGGTCCCGGGCAGTCCCGGGCGGTCCCGGGCGGTCCAGAGCGGTCCCGGGCGGTCTAGGGCGGTCCCGGGCGGTCCCGGGCAGTCCTGGGCGGTCCCGGGCGGTCCTGGGCGGTCCCGGGCGGTCCCGGGCGGTCCTGGGCGGTCCGGGGCGGTCCCGGGCGGTCCGGGGCGGTCCCGGGCGGTCCCGGGCGGTCCCGGGCGGTCCCGGGCAGTCCCGGGCGGTCCCGGGCGGTCCCAGGCGGTCTGGGGCAGTCCCGGGCGGTCCCGGGCGGTCCCGGGCGGTCCCGGGCGGTCCGGGGCGGTCCCGGGCCGGTCCGTGGCAGTCCGGGCGGTCCGGGGCGGTCCCGGGCGGTCCGGGGCAATCCGGGGCGGTCCCGGGCCGGTCCGGGGCGGTCCCGGGCGATCCTGGTTGGTCCCGGGCGGTCCGAGGCGGTCCCGGGCGGTCTGGGGCGGTCCCGGGCGGTCCCGGGCGGTCACGGGCGTTCTAGGGCGGTCCCGGGCGGTCCGGGGCGGTCCCGGGCGGTCCCGGGCGGTCCCGGGTGGACGGGGGCGGTCCCGAGCGGTCCGGGTGTGGTCCTGGGCGGTCCGGGTGCGGTCCCGGGCGGTCCGGGACGGTCCCGGGCGGTCCCGGGCGGTCCCGGGCAGTCCGGGGTGGTCCCGGGCGGTTCGGGCGGTCCCGGGCGGTCCCGGCGGTCCAGGGCGGTCCCGGGCGGTCCCGGGCGGTCCCGGGCGGTCCTGGGGCGGTCCGGGGCGGTCCCGGGCGGTCCCGGGCGGTCCTGGGCGGTCCCGGGAGGTCCGGGGCGGTCGCGGGCGGTCCGGGGCGGTCCTGGGCGGTCCAGGGCGGTCCCGGGCGGTCCGGGGCGGTCCGGGCGGTCCGGGGCAGTCCCGGGCGGTCCCGGGGCGGTCCCGGGCGGTCCGGCGCAATCCGGGGCGGTCCGGGGCGGTCCGGGGCGTTCCCGGGCGGTCCCGGGCGGTCTGGGGCGGTCCCGGGTGGTCCGGGGCGGTCCCGGGCGGTCCGGGGCGGTCCCGGGCGGTCCGGGGCAATCCGGGGCGGTCCGCGGCGGTCCGGGGCAGTCCCGGGCGGTCCCGGGCAGTCCCGGGCGGTCCTGAGCGGACCCGGGCGGTCCCGGGCGGTCCCGGGCGGTCCCGGGCAGTCCCGGGCGGTCCCGGGCGGTCCCGGGCGGTCCCGGGCGGTCCGGGGCGGTCCCGGGCGGTCCGGGCGGTCCCGGGCGGTCTGGGGCGGTCCCGGGCGGTCCGGGGCGGTCCTGGGCGGTCCCGGGCGGTCCAGGGCGGTCCCGGGCGGTCCTGGGCGGTTCCGGGCGGTCCGAGGCAGTCCCGGGCGTTCCGGGGCGGTCCCGGGCGGTCCCGGGCGGTCCCGGGCGGTCCCGGGAGTTCGAAGGCGGTCCCGGGTGGTCCGGGGCGCCGGGCGGTCCCGGGCGGTCGGGGCGGTCCCGGGCGGTCCGGGTGTGGTCCTGGGCGGTCCTTGTGTGGTCCCGGGCAGTCCGGGGCAGTCCCGGGCGGTCCCGGGCGGTCCCGGGCGGTCCCGGGTGGTCCCGGGCGGTCTCCGGCGGTCCCGGGCGGTCCCGGCGGTGCAGGGCGGTCCCGGGCGGTCCCGGGCGGTCCCGGGCGGTCCCGGGCGGTCTGGGGCGGTCCCGGGCGGTCCCGGGCGGTCCCGGGCGGTCCCGGTCGGTCCCGGGCGGTCCGGGGCGGTCCCGGGCGGTCCGGGGCGGTCCCGGGCGGTCCGGGGCGGTCCCGGGCGGTCCGGGGCGGTCCCGGGCGGTCCGGGGCGGTCCCGGGCGGTCCGGGGCGGTCCCGGGCGGTCCTGGGCGGTCCCGGGCGGTCCGGGGCAATCCGGGGCGATCTGGGGCGGTCCGGGGCGGTCCCGGGCGGTCCCGGGCGGTCCGGGGCGGTCCCGGGCGATCTGGTGCGGTCCCGGGCGGTCCGGGGCGTTCCCGGGCGGTCGGGGCAATCCGCGGCGGTCCGGGGCGGTCCCGGGCGGTCCCGGGCAGTCCCGGGCGGTCCTTGGCGGTCCAGAGCGGTCCCGGGCGGTCTACGGCGGTCCCGGGCGGTCCCGGGCAGTCCCGGGCGGTCCCGGGCGGTCCTGGGGCGGTCCCGGGCGGTCCTGGGCGGTCCGGGGCGGTCCCGGGCGGTCCGGGGCGGTCCCGGGCGGTCCCGGGCGGTCCCGGGCGGTCCCGGGCGGTCCCGGGCGGTTCGGCTATCCGGGGCGGTCCGGGGCGGTCCGGGTCGGTCCAGGGCGGTCCCGGGCGGTCCGGGGCGGTCCCGGGCGGTCTGGGCGGTCCCGGGCGGTCCGGGACGGTCCCGGGCGGTTCGGGGCAATCCGGGGCGGTCCGGGGCGGTCCGGGGCGGTCCCGGGCGGTCCCGGGCAGTCCCGGGCGGTCCCTGGCAGTCCCGGGCGGTCCCGGGCGGTCCCGGGCAGTCCGGGGCGGTCCTCGGCGGTCTGGGGCGGTCCGGGGCGGTCCCGTGCGGTCCCGGGCGGTCCGGGGCGGTCCCGGGCGGTCAAGGGCGGTCCCTAGCGGTCCGGTGCGGTCCCGGGCGGTTTGGGGCGGTCCCGGGCGGTCCGGGCCGGTCCCGGGCGGTCCGGGGCGGTCCCGGGCGGTCCTGTGCGGTCCCGGGCGGTCCCGGGCGGTCCCGGGCGGTCCCGGGCGGTTCGGGCTATCCGGGGCGGTCCGGGGCGGTCCGGGTCGGTCCAGGGCGGTCCCGGGCGGTCCGGGGCGGTCCCGGGCGGTCTGGGGCGGTCCCGGGCGGTCCGGGACGGTCCCGGGCGGTCCGGGGCAATCCGGGGCGGTCCGGGCGGTCCGGGGCGGTCCCGGGCGGTCCCGGGCAGTCCCGGGCGGTCCCTGGCGGTCCCGGGCGGTCCCGGGCGGTCCCGGGCGGTCCCGGGCGGTCCTGGGCGGTCGGGGCGGTCCTCGGCGGTCTGGGCGGTCCGGGGCGGTCCCGGGCGGTCCCGGGCGGTCCGGGGCGGTCCCGGGCGGTCAAGGGCGGTCCCTAGCGGTCCGGTGCGGTCCCGGGCGGTCCGGGGCGGTCCCGGGCGGTCGGGCCGGTCCCGGGCGGTCCGGGGCGGTCCCGGGCGGTCCTGTGCGGTCCCGGGCGGTCCCGGGCGATCCCGGGCAGACCGGTGCGGTCCCGGGTGGTCCCGGGCATTCCCGGGCGGTTCCGGGCGGTCTCGGGCGGTTCAGGCGGTCCCGGGCGGTCCCGGGCGGTCCCGGGCGGTCCCGGGCAGTCCCGGGCGGTCCGGGGCGGTCCCGGGCGGTCCCGGGCGGTCCCGGGCGGTCCCAGGCGGTCTGGGGCAGTCCCGGGCGGTCCCGGGCGGTCCGGGGCGGTCCCGGGCGGTCCGTGGCAGTCCCGGGCGGTCCGGGGCAATCCGGGGCGGTCCCGGGCGGTCCGGGGCGGTCCCGGGCGATCCTGGGCGGTCCCGGGCGGTCCGAGGCGGTCCCGGGCGGTCTGGGTCGGTCCCGGGCGGTCCCGGGCGGTCACGGGCGTTCTAGGGCGGTCCCGGGCGGTCCGGGGCGGTCCCGGGCGGTCCTGGGCGGTCCCGGCCGGACGGGGCGGTCCCGAGCGGTCCGGGTGTGGTCCTGGGCGGTCCGGGTGCGGTCCCGGGCGGTCCGGGACGGTCCCGGGCGGTCCCGGGCGGTCCCGGGCGGTCCCGGGTGGTCCCGGGCGGTTCGGGCGGTCCCGGGCGGTCCCGGCGGTCCAGGGCGGTCCCGGGCGGTCCCGGGCGGTCCCGGGCGGTCCTGGGCGGTCCGGGGCGGTCCCGGGCGGTCCCGGGCGGTCCCGGGCGGTCCCGGGCGGTCCGGGGCGGTCCCGGGCGGTCCGGGGCGGTCCTGGGCGGACCAGGGCGGTCCCGGGCGGTCCGGGGCGGTCCCGGGCGGTCCGGGGCAGTCCCGGGCGGTCCGGGGCGGTCCCGGGCGGTCCGGCGCAATCCGGGGCGGTCCGGGGCGGTCCGGGGCGTTCCCGGGCGGTCCGGGGCGGTCCGGGGCGGTCCCGGGTGGTCCGGGGCGGTCCCGGGCGGTCCGGGGCGGTCCCGGGCGGTCCGGGGCGGTCCCGGGCGGTCCGGGGCAATCCGGGGCGGTCCGGGGCGGTCCGGGGCAGTCCCGGGCGGTCCCGGGCAGTCCCGGGCGGTCCTGAGCGGTCCCGGGCGGTCCCGGGCGGTCCCGGGCGGTCCCGGGCGGTCCCGGGCGGTCCCGGGCGGTCCCGGGCGGTCCCGGGCGGTCCGGGGCGGTCCCGGGCGGTCCGGGGCGGTCCCGGGCGGTCCGGGGCGGTCCCGGGCGGTCCAGGGCGGTCCTGGGCGGTCCCGGGCGGTCCAGGGCGGTCCCGGGCGGTCCTGGGCGGTCCCGGGCGGTCCGAGGCAGTCCCGGGCGGTCCGGGGCGGTCCCGGGCGGTCCCGGGCGGTCCCGGGAGTTCGAAGGCGGTCCCGGGTGGTCCGGGGCGGTCCCGGGCGGTCCCGGGCGGTCCCGGGCAGTCCCGGGCGGTCCCGGGCGGTCCAGAGCGGTCCCGGGCGGTCCAGGGCGGTCCCGGGCGGTCCTGGGCGGTCCCGGGCGGTCCGAGGCGGTCCAGGGCGGTCCCGGGCGGTCCCGGGCGGTCCCGGGCGGTCCGGGGCGGTCCCGGGCGGTCCCGGGCGGTCCCGGGCGGTCCCGGGCGGTCCCGGTCGGTCCCGGGCGGTCCGGGGCGGTCCCGGGCGGTCCGGGGCGGTCCCGGGCGGTCCGGGGCGGTCCCGGGCGGTCCGGGGCGGTCCCGGGCGGTCCGGGGCAGTCCCGGGCGGTCCGGGGCGGTCCCGGGCGGTCCGGGGCAATCCGGGGCGGTCCGGGGCGGTCCGGGGCGGTCCCGGGCGGTCCCGGGCGGTCCGGGGCGGTCCCGGGCGATCCGGGGCGGTCCCGGGCGGTCCGGGGCGGTCCCGGGCGGTCCGGGGCAATCCGGGGCGGTCCGGGGCGGTCCCGGGCGGTCCCGGGCAGTCCCGGGCGGTCCCGGGCGGTCCAGAGCGGTCCCGGGCGGTCTAGGGCGGTCCCGGGCGGTCCCGGGCAGTCCTGGGCGGTCCCGGGCGGTCCTGGGCGGTCCCGGGCGGTCCCGGGCGGTCCTGGGCGGTCCGGGGCGGTCCCGGGCGGTCCGGGGCGGTCCCGGGCGGTCCCGGGCGGTCCCGGGCGGTCCCGGGCAGTCCCGGGCGGTCCCGGGCGGTCCCAGGCGGTCTGGGGCAGTCCCGGGCGGTCCCGGGCGTTCCCGGGCGGTCCGGGGCGGTCCCGGGCGGTCCGTGGCAGTCCCGGGCGGTTCGGGGCGGTCCCGGGCGGTCCGGGGCAATCCGGGGCGGTCCCGGGCGGTCCGGGGCGGTCCCGGGCGATCCTGGGTGGTCCCGGGCGGTCCGAGGCGGTCCCGGGCGGTCTGGGGCGGTCCCGGGCGGTCCCGGGCGGTCACGGGCGTTCTAGGGCGGTCCCGGGCGGTCCGGGGCGGTCCCGGGCGGTCCCGGGCGGTCCCGGGTGGACGGGGCGGTCCCGAGCGGTCCGGGTGTGGTCCTGGGCGGTCCGGGTGCGGTCCCGGGCGGTCCGGGACGGTCCCGGGCGGTCCCGGGCGGTCCCGGCGGTCCCGGGTGGTCCCGGGCGGTTCGGGCGGTCCCGGGCGGTCCCGGCGGTCCAGGGCGGTCCCGGGCGGTCCCGGGCGGTCCCGGGCGGTCCTGGGCGGTCCGGCCCGGGGCGGTCCCGGGCGGTCCCGGGCGGTCCCGGGCGGTCCCGGGAGGTCCCGGGCGGTCCCGACCGGTCCGGGGCGGTCCTGGGCGGTCCAGGGCGGTCCCGGGCGGTCCGGGGCGGTCCCGGGCGGTCCGGGGCAGTCCCGGGCGGTCCGGGGCGGTCCCGGGCGGTCCGGCGCAATCCGGGGCGGTCCGGGGCGGTCCGGGGCGTTCCCGGGTGGTCCCGGGCGGTCTGGGGCGGTCCCGGGTGGTCCGGGGCGGTCCCGGGCGGTCTGGGGCGGTCCCGGGCGGTCCGGGGCAATCCGGGGCGGTCCGGGGCGGTCCGGGGCAGTCCCGGGCGGTCCCGGGCAGTCCCGGGCGGTCCTGAGCGGACCCGGGCGGTCCCGGGCGGTCCCTGGCGGTCCCGGGCAGTCCCAGGCGGTCCCGGGCGGTCCCGGGCGGTCCCGGGCGGTCCGGGGCGGTCCCGGGCTGTCCGGGGCGGTCCCGGGCGGTCTGGGGCGGTCCCGGGCGGTCCGGGGCGGTCCTGGGCGGTCCCGGGCGGTCCAGGGCGGTCCCGGGCGGTCCTGGGCGGTTCCGGGCGGTCCGAGGCAGTCCCGGGCGTTCCGGGGCGGTCCCGGGCGGTCCCGGGCGGTCCCGGGCGGTCCCGGGAGTTCGAAGGCGGTCCCGGGTGGTCCGGGGCGGTCCCGGGCGGTCCCGGGCGGTCCCGGGCGGTCGGGGCGGTCCCGGGCGGTCCGGGTGTGGTCCTGGGCGGTCCTTGTGTGGTCCCGGGCAGTCCGGGGCAGTCCCGGGCGGTCCCGGGCGGTCCCGGGCGGTCCCGGGTGGTCCCGGGCGGTCTCCGTCGGTCCCGGGCGGTCCCGGCGGTGCAGGGCGGTCCCGGGCGGTCCCGGGCGGTCCCGGGCGGTCCCGGGCGGTCTGGGGCGGTCCCGGGCGGTCCCGGGCGGTCCCGGGCGGTCCCGGTCGGTCCCGGGCGGTCCGCGGCGGTCCCGGGCGGTCCGGGGCGGTCCCGGGCGGTCCGGGGCGGTCCCGGGCGGTCCGGGGCGGTCCCGGGCGGTCCGGGGCGGTCCCGGGCGGTCCGGGGCGGTCCCGGGCGGTCCTGGGCGGTCCCGGGCAGTCCGGGGCAATCCGGGGCGATCTGGGGCGGTCCGGGGCGGTCCCGGGCGGTCCCGGGCGGTCCGGGGCGGTCCCGGGCGATCTGGTGCGGTCCCGGGCGGTCCGGGGCGTTCCCGGGCGGTCCGGGGCAATCCGGGGCGGTCCGGGGCGGTCCCGGGCGGTCCCGGGCAGTCCCGGGCGGTCCTTGGCGGTCCAGAGCGGTCCCGGGCGGTCTACGGCGGTCCCGGGCGGTCCCGGGCAGTCCCGGGCGGTCCGGGGCGGTCCTGGGCGGTCCCGGGCGGTCCTGGGCGGTCCGGGGCGGTCCCGGGCGGTCCGGGGCGGTCCCGGGCGGTCCCGGGCGGTCCCGGGCGGTCCCGGGCGGTCCCGGGCGGTTCGGGCTATCCGGGGCGGTCCGGGGCGGTCCGGGTCGGTCCAGGGCGGTCCCGGGCGGTCCGGGGCGGTCCCGGGCGGTCTGGGGCGGTCCCGGGCGGTCCGGGACGGTCCCGGGCGGTCCGGGGCAATCCGGGGCGGTCCGGGGCGGTCCGGGGCGGTCCCGGGCGGTCCCGGGCAGTCCCGGGCGGTCCCTGGCGGTCCCGGGCGGTCCCGGGCGGTCCCGGGCGGTCCGGGGCGGTCCTCGGCGGTCTGGGGCGGTCCGGGCGGTCCCGGGCGGTCCCGGGCGGTCCGGGGCGGTCCCGGGCGGTCAAGGGCGGTCCCTAGCGGTCCGGTGCGGTCCCGGGCGGTTTGGGGCGGTCCCGGGCGGTCCGGGCCGGTCCCGGGCGGTCCGGGGCGGTCCGGGCGGTCCTGTGCGGTCCCGGGCGGTCCCGGGCGGTCCCGGGCGGTCCCGGGCGGTTCGGGCTATCCGGGGCGGTCCGGGGCGGTCCGGGTCGGTCCAGGGCGGTCCCGGGCGGTCCGGGGCGGTCCCGGGCGGTCTGGGGCGGTCCCGGGCGGTCCGGGACGGTCCAGGGCGGTCCGGGGCAATCCGGGGCGGTCCGGGGCGGTCCGGGGCGGTCCCGGGCGGTCCCGGGCAGTCCCGGGCGGTCCCTGGCGGTCCCGGGCGGTCCCGGGCGGTCCCGGGCGGTCCCGGGCGGTCCCGGGCGGTCCGGGGCGGTCCTCGGCGGTCTGGGGCGGTCCGGGGCGGTCCCGGGCGGTCCCGGGCGGTCCGGGGCGGTCCCGGGCGGTCAAGGGCGGTCCCTAGCGGTCCGGTGCGGTCCCGGGCGGTCCGGGGCGGTCCCGGGCGGTCCGGGCCGGTCCCGGGCGGTCCGGGGCGGTCCCGGGCGGTCCTGTGCGGTCCCGGGCGGTCCCGGGTGATTCCGGGCAGACCGGTGCGGTCCCGGGTGGTCCCGGGCATTCCCGGGCGGTTCCGGGCGGTCTCGGGCGGTTCAGGCGGTCCCGGGCGGTCCCGGGCGGTCCCGGGCGGTCCCGGGCAGTCCCGGGCGGTCCGGGGCGGTCCCGGGCGGTCCCGGGTGGTCCGGGGCGGTCCCGGGCGGTCCCGGGCGGTCCTGGGCGGTCCCGGGCGGTCCCGGGCAGTCCCGGGCGGTCCCGGGCGGTCCCGGGCGGTCCCGGGTGGTCCCGGGCGGTCCGGGGCGGTCTCGGGCGGTCCCGGGCGCTCCCGGGTGGTCCCGGGCGGTCCCGGGCGGTCCCGGGCGGTCCCGGGCGGTCCCGGGTGGTCCCGGGCGGTCCAGGGCGGTCCCGGGCGGTCCTGGGCGGTCCCGGGCGGTCTCGGGCGGTCCCGGGCGTTCCAGGGCGGTCCCGGGCGGTTCAGTGCGGTCCCGGGCGGTCCTGGGCGGTCACGGGCGGTCCGAGGCGGTCCCGGGCGGTCTGGGGCGGTCTCAGGCGGTCCCGGGCGGTCCTGGGCGTTCTAGAGCGGTCACGGGCGGTCCGGGGCGGTCCCGGGCGGTCCCGGGCGGTCCCGGGCGGTCGGGGCGGTCCCGGGCTGTCCGGGTGTGGTCCTGGGCGGTCCGGGTGCGGTCCCGGGCGGCCCGGGGCGGTCCCGGGCGGTCCCGGGCAGTCCTGGGCAGTCCCGGGTGGTCCCGGGCGGTCTCGGGCGGTCCCGGGCGGTCCCGGCGGTCCAGGGCGGTCCCGGGCGGTCCCAGGCGGTCCCGGGCGGTCCCGGGCGGTCCCGGCCGGTCCCGGGCGGTCCGGGGCGGTCCTCGGCGGTCTGGGGCGGTCCGGGGCGGTCCCGGGCGGTCCCGGGCGGTCCGGGGCGGTCCCGGGCGGTCAAGGGCGGTCCCTAGCGGTCCGGTGCGGTCCCGGGCGGTTTGGGGCGGTCCCGGGCGGTCCGGGCCGGTCCCGGGCGGTCCGGGGCGGTCCCGGGCGGTCCTGTGCGGTCCCGGGCGGTCCCGGGCGGTCCCGGGCGGTCCCGGGCGGTTCGGGCTATCCGGGGCGGTCCGGGGCGGTCCGGGTCGGTCCAGGGCGGTCCCGGGCGGTCCGGGGCGGTCCCGGGCGGTCTGGGGCGGTCCCGGGCGGTCCGGGACGGTCCCGGGCGGTCCGGGGCAATCCGGGGCGGTCCGGGGCGGTCCGGGGCGGTCCCGGGCGGTCCCGGGCAGTCCCGGGCGGTCCCGGGCGGTCCCGGGCGGTCCCGGGCGGTCCCGGGCGGTCCCGGGCGGTCCAGGGCGGTCCTCGGCGGTCTGGGGCGGTCCGGGGCGGTCCCGGGCGGTCCCGGGCGGTCCGGGGCGGTCCCGGGCGGTCAAGGGCGGTCCCTAGCGGTCCGGTGCGGTCCCGGGCGGTCCGGGGCGGTCCCGGGCGGTCCGGGCCGGTCCCGGGCGGTCCGGGGCGGTCCCGGGCGGTCCTGTGCGGTCCCGGGCGGTCCCGGGTGGTCCCGGGCGGTTCGGGCGGTCCCGGGCGGTCCCGGCGGTCCAGGGCGGTCCCGGGCGGTCCCGGGCGGTCCCGGGCGGTCCTGGGCGGTCCGGGGCGGTCCCGGGCGGTCCCGGGCGGTCCCGGGCGGTCCCGGGAGGTCCCGGGCGGTCCCGACCGGTCCGGGGCGGTCCTGGGCGGTCCAGGGCGGTCCCGGGCGGTCCGGGGCGGTCCCGGGCGGTCCGGGGCAGTCCCGGGCGGTCCGGGGCGGTCCCGGGCGGTCCGGCGCAATCCGGGGCGGTCCGGGGCGGTCCGGGGCGTTCCCGGGTGGTCCCGGGCGGTCTGGGGCGGTCCCGGGTGGTCCGGGGCGGTCCCGGGCGGTCTGGGGCGGTCCCGGGCGGTCCGGGGCAATCCGGGGCGGTCCGGGGCGGTCCGGGGCAGTCCCGGGCGGTCCCGGGCAGTCCCGGGCGGTCCTGAGCGGACCCGGGCGGTCCCGGGCGGTCCCTGGCGGTCCCGGGCAGTCCCGGGCGGTCCCGGGCGGTCCCGGGCGGTCCCGGGCGGTCCGGGGCGGTCCCGGGCTGTCCGGGGCGGTCCCGGGCGGTCTGGGGCGGTCCCGGGCGGTCCGGGGCGGTCCTGGGCGGTCCCGGGCGGTCCAGGGCGGTCCCGGGCGGTCCTGGGCGGTTCCGGGCGGTCCGAGGCAGTCCCGGGCGTTCCGGGGCGGTCCCGGGCGGTCCCGGGCGGTCCCGGGCGGTCCCGGGAGTTCGAAGGCGGTCCCGGGTGGTCCGGGGCGGTCCCGGGCGGTCCCGGGCGGTCCCGGGCGGTCGGGGCGGTCCCGGGCGGTCCGGGTGTGGTCCTGGGCGGTCCTTGTGTGGTCCCGGCAGTCCGGGGCAGTCCCGGGCGGTCCCGGGCGGTCCCGGGCGGTCCCGGGTGGTCCCGGGCGGTCTCCGGCGGTCCCGGGCGGTCCCGGCGGTGCAGGGCGGTCCCGGGCGGTCCCGGGCGGTCCCGGGCGGTCCCGGGCGGTCTGGGGCGGTCCCGGGCGGTCCCGGGCGGTCCCGGGCGGTCCCGGTCGGTCCCGGGCGGTCCGGGGCGGTCCCGGGCGGTCCGGGGCGGTCCCGGGCGGTCCGGGGCGGTCCCGGGCGGTCCGGGGCGGTCCCGGGCGGTCCGGGGCGGTCCCGGGCGGTCCGGGGCGGTCCCGGGCGGTCCTGGGCGGTCCCGGGCGGTCCGGGGCAATCCGGGGCGATCTGGGGCGGTCCGGGGCGGTCCCGGGCGGTCCCGGGCGGTCCGGGGCGGTCCCGGGCGATCTGGTGCGGTCCCGGGCGGTCCGGGGCGTTCCCGGGCGGTCCGGGGCAATCCGGGGCGGTCCGGGGCGGTCCCGGGCGGTCCCGGGCAGTCCCGGGCGGTCCTTGGCGGTCCAGAGCGGTCCCGGGCGGTCTACGGCGGTCCCGGGCGGTCCCGGGCAGTCCCGGGCGGTCCGGGGCGGTCCTGGGCGGTCCCGGGCGGTCCTGGGCGGTCCGGGGCGGTCCCGGGCGGTCCGGGGCGGTCCCGGGCGGTCCCGGGCGGTCCCGGGCGGTCCCGGGCGGTCCCGGGCGGTTCGGGCTATCCGGGGCGGTCCGGGGCGGTCCGGGTCGGTCCAGGGCGGTCCCGGGCGGTCCGGGGCGGTCCCGGGCGGTCTGGGGCGGTCCCGGGCGGTCCGGGACGGTCCCGGGCGGTCCGGGGCAATCCGGGGCGGTCCGGGGCGGTCCGGGGCGGTCCCGGGCGGTCCCGGGCAGTCCCGGGCGGTCCCTGGCGGTCCCGGGCGGTCCCGGGCGGTCCCGGGCGGTCCGGGGCGGTCCTCGGCGGTCTGGGGCGGTCCGGGGCGGTCCCGGGCGGTCCCGGGCGGTCCGGGGCGGTCCCGGGCGGTCAAGGGCGGTCCCTAGCGGTCCGGTGCGGTCCCGGGCGGTTTGGGGCGGTCCCGGGCGGTCCGGGCCGGTCCCGGGCGGTCCGGGGCGGTCCCGGGCGGTCCTGTGCGGTCCCGGGCGGTCCCGGGCGGTCCCGGGCGGTCCCGGGCGGTTCGGGCTATCCGGGGCGGTCTGGGGCGGTCCGGGTCGGTCCAGGGCGGTCCCGGGCGGTCCGGGGCGGTCCCGGGCGGTCTGGGGCGGTCCCGGGCGGTCCGGGACGGTCCAGGGCGGTCCGGGGCAATCCGGGGCGGTCCGGGGCGGTCCGGGGCGGTCCCGGGCGGTCCCGGGCAGTCCCGGGCGGTCCCTGGCGGTCCCGGGCGGTCCCGGGCGGTCCCGGGCGGTCCCGGGCGGTCCCGGGCGGTCCGGGGCGGTCCTCGGCGGTCTGGGGCGGTCCGGGGCGGTCCCGGGCGGTCCCGGGCGGTCCGGGGCGGTCCCGGGCGGTCAAGGGCGGTCCCTAGCGGTCCGGTGCGGTCCCGGGCGGTCCGGGGCGGTCCCGGGCGGTCCGGGCCGGTCCCGGGCGGTCCGGGGCGGTCCCGGGCGGTCCTGTGCGGTCCCGGGCGGTCCCGGGTGATTCCGGGCAGACCGGTGCGGTCCCGGGTGGTCCCGGGCATTCCCGGGCGGTTCCGGGCGGTCTCGGGCGGTTCAGGCGGTCCCGGGCGGTCCCGGGCGGTCCCGGGCGGTCCCGGGCAGTCCCGGGCGGTCCGGGGCGGTCCCGGGCGGTCCCGGGTGGTCCGGGGCGGTCCCGGGCGGTCCCGGGCGGTCCTGGGCGGTCCCGGGCGGTCCCGGGCAGTCCCGGGCGGTCCCGGGCGGTCCCGGGCGGTCCCGGGTGGTCCCGGGCGGTCCGGGGCGGTCTCGGGCGGTCCCGGGCGCTCCCGGGTGGTCCCGGGCGGTCCCGGGCGGTCCCGGGCGGTCCCGGGCGGTCCCGGGTGGTCCCGGGCGGTCCAGGGCGGTCCCGGGCGGTCCTGGGCGGTCCCGGGCGGTCTCGGGCGGTCCCGGGCGTTCCAGGGCGGTCCCGGGCAGTTCAGTGCGGTCCCGGGCGGTCCTGGGCGGTCGCGGGCGGTCCGAGGCGGTCCCGGGCGGTCTGGGGCGGTCTCAGGCGGTCCCGGGCGGTCCTGGGCGTTCTAGAGCGGTCACGGGCGGTCCGGGGCGGTCCCGGGGCGGTCCCGGGCGGTCCCGGGCGGTCGGGGCGGTCCCGGGCTGTCCGGGTGTGGTCCTGGGCGGTCCGGGTGCGGTCCCGGGCGGCCCGGGGCGGTCCCGGGCGGTCCCGGGCAGTCCTGGGCAGTCCCGGGTGGTCCCGGGCGGTCTCGGGCGGTCCCGGGCGGTCCCGGCGGTCCAGGGCGGTCCCGGGCGGTCCCAGGCGGTCCCGGGAGGTCCCGGGCGGTCCCGGCCGGTCCCGGGCGGTCCGGGGCGGTCCTCGGCAGTCTGGGGCGGTCCGGGGGCGGTCCCGGGCGGTGGTCCGGGGCGGTCCCGGGCGGTCAAGGGCGGTCCCTAGCGGTCCGGTGCGGTCCCGGGCGGTTTGGGGCGGTCCCGGGCGGTCCGGGCCGGTCCCGGGCGGTCCGGGGCGGTCCCGGGCGGTCCTGTGCGGTCCCGGGCGGTCCCGGGCGGTCCTGGGCGGTCCCGGGCGGTTTGGGCTATCCGGGGCGGTCCGGGGCGGTCCGGGTCGGTCCAGGGCGGTCCCGGGCGGTCCGGGGCGGTCCCGGGCGGTCTGGGGCGGTCCCGGGCGGTCCGGGACGGTCCCGGGCGGTCCGGGGCAATCCGGGGCGGTCCGGGGCGGTCCGGGGCGGTCCCGGGCGGTCCCCGGGCAGTCCCGGGCGGTCCCGGGCGGTCCCGGGCGGTCCCGGGCGGTCCCGGGCGGTCCCGGGCGGTCCAGGGCGGTCCTCGGCGGTCTGGGGCGGTCCGGGGCGGTCCCGGGCGGTCCCGGGCGGTCCGGGGCGGTCCCGGGCGGTCAAGGGCGGTCCCTAGCGGTCCGGTGCGGTCCCGGGCGGTCCGGGGCGGTCCCGGGCGGTCCGGGCCGGTCCCGGGCGGTCCGGGGCGGTCCCGGGCGGTCCTGTGCGGTCCCGGGCGGTCCCGGGCGATCCCGGGCAGACCGGTGCGGTCCCGGGTGGTCCCGGGCATTCCCGGGCGGTTCCGGGCAGTCTCGGGCGGTTCAGGCGGTCCCGGGCGGTCCCGGGCGGTCCCGGGCGGTCCCGGGCAGTCCCGGGCGGTCCGGGGCGGTCCCGGGCGGTCCCGGGTGGTCCGGGGCGGTCCCGGGCGGTCCCGGGCGGTCCTGGGCGGTCCCGGGCGGTCCCGGGCAGTCCCGGGCGGTCCCGGGCGGTCCCGGGCGGTCCCGGGTGGTCCCGGGCGGTCCGGGGCGGTCTCGGGCGGTCCCGGGCGCTCCCGGGTGGTCCCGGGAGGTCCCGGGCGGTCCCGGGCGGTCCCGGGCGGTCCCGGGTGGTCCCGGGCGGTCCAGGGCGGTCCCGGGCGGTCCTGGGCGGTCCCGGGCGGTCTCGGGCGGTCCCGGGCGTTCCAGGGCGGTCCCGGGCGGTCCAGTGCGGTCCCGGGCGGTCCTGGGCGGTCCCGGGCGGTCCGAGGCGGTCCCGGGCGGTTCGGGGCGGTCTCGGGCGGTCCCAGGCGGTCCTGGGCGTTCTAGAGCGGTCAGGGGCGGTCCGGGGCGGTCCCGGGCGGTCCCGGGCGGTCCCGGGCGGTCGGGGCGGTCCCGGGCTGTCCGGGTGTGGTCCTGGGCGGTCCGGGTGCGGTCCCGGGCGGCCCGGGGCGGTCCCGGGCGGTCCCGGGCAGTCCTGGGCAGTCCCGGGTGGTCCCGGGCGGTCTCGGGCGGTCCCGGGCGGTCCCGGCCGGTCCCGGGCGGTCCGGGGCGGTCCTCGGCGGTCTGGGGCGGTCCGGGGCGGTCCCAGGCGGTCCCGGGCGGTCCGGGGCGGTCCCGGGCGGTCAAGGGCGGTCCCTAGCGGTCCGGTGCGGTCCCGGGCGGTTTGGGGCGGTCCCGGGCGGTCCGGGCCGGTCCCGGGCGGTCCGGGGCGGTCCCGGGCGGTCCTGTGCGGTCCCGGGCGGTCCCGGGCGGTCCCGGGCGGTCCCGGGCGGTTCGGGCTATCCGGGGCGGTCCGGGGCGGTCCGGGTCGGTCCAGGGCGGTCCCGGGCGGTCCGGGGCGGTCCCGGGCGGTCTGGGGTGGTCCCGGGCGGTCCGGGACGGTCCCGGGCGGTCCGGGGCAATCCGGGGCGGTCCGGGGCGGTCCGGGGCGGTCCCGGGCGGTCCCGGGCAGTCCCGGGCGGTCCCTGGCGGTCCCGGGCGGTCCCGGGCGGTCCCGGGCGGTCCCGGGCGGTCCCGGGTGGTCCGGGGCGGTCCTCGGCGGTCTGGGGCGGTCCGGGGCGGTCCCGGGCGGTCCCGCGCGGTCCGGGGCGGTCCCGGGCGGTCAAGGGCGGTCCCTAGCGGTCCGGTGCGGTCCCGGGCGGTCCGGGGCGGTCCCGGGCGGTCTGGGCCGGTCCCGGGCGGTCCGGGGCGGTCCCCGGCGGTCCTGTGCGGTCCCGGGCGGTCCCGGGCGATCCCGGGCAGACCGGTGCGGTCCCGGGCGGTCCCGGGCATTCCCGGGCGGTTCCGGGCGGTCTCGGGCGGTTCAGGCGGTCCCGGGCGGTCCCGGGCGGTCCCGGGCGGTCCCGGGCAGTCCCGGGCGGTCCGGGGCGGTCCCGGGCGGTCCCGGGCGGTCCGGGGCGGTCCTGGGCGGTCCCGGGCGGTCCTGGGCGGTCCCGGGCGGTCCCGGGCAGTCTCGGGCGGTCCCGGGCGGTCCCGGGCGGTCCCGGGTGGTCCCGGGCGGTCCGGGGCGGTCCCGGGCGGTCCCGGCCGCTCCCGGGTGGTCCCGGGCGGTCCCGGGCGGTCCCGGGCGGTCCCGGGCGGTCCCGGGTGGTCCCGGGCGGTCCACGGCGGTCCCGGGCGGTCCTGGGGCGGTCCCGGGCGGTCTCGGGCGGTCCCGGGCGTTCCAGGGCGGTCCCGGGCGGTCCAGTGCGGTCCCGGGCGGTCCTGGGCCGGTCCCGGGCGGTCCGAGGCGGTCCCGGGCGGTCCGGGCGGTCTCGGGCGGTCCCGGGCGGTCCCTGGGCGTTCTAGAGCGGTCACGGGCGGTCTGGGGCGGTCCCGGGCTGTCCCGGGCGGTCCCGGGCGGTCGGGGCGGTCCCGGGCTGTCCGGGTGTGGTCCTGGGCGGTCCGGGTGCGGTCCCGGGCGGTCCGGGGCGGTCCCGGGCGGTCCCGGGCAGTCCTGGGCAGTCCCGGGTGGTCCCGGGCGGTCTCGGGCGGTCCCGGGCGGTCCCGGCGGTCCAGGGCGGTCCCGGGCGGTCCCAGGCGGTCCCGGGCGGTCCCGGGTGGTCCGGGGCGGTCCCGAGCGGTCCCGGGCGGTCCCGGGCGGTCCCGGGCGGTCCCGGGCGTTCCCGGGCGGTCCAGGGCGGTCACGGGCGGTCCGGGGCGGTCCAGGGCGGTCCGGGGCAGTCCCGGGCGGTCCCGGGCGGTCCGGGGCAGTCCCGGGCGGTCCGGGGCGGTCCCCGGGCGGTCCGGGGCGGTCCCGGACGGTCCCGGGCGGTCCCGGGCGGTCCCGGGCGGTCCGGGCGGTCCAGGGCGGTCCGGCAGTCCGGGGCGGTCCCGGGCGGTCCGGGGCGGTCCCGGGCGGTCCGGGGCGGTCCCCGGGCGGTCCGGGGCGGTCCCGGACGTCCGGGGCAATCCGGGGTGGTCCGGGGCGGTCCCAGGCGGTCAAGGGCGGTCCCTAGCGGTCCGGTGCGGTCCCGGGCGGTCCGGGGCGGTCCCGGGCGGTCCGGGCCGGTCCCGGGCGGTCCGGGGCGGTCCCCGGCGGTCCTGTGCGGTCCCGGGCGGTCCCGGGCGATCCCGGGCAGACCGGTGCGGTCCCGGGCGGTCCCGGGCATTCCCGGGCGGTTGGCGGGTCTCGGGCGGTTCAGGCGGTCCCGGGCGGTCCCGGGCGGTCCCGGGCGGTCCCGGGCAGTCCCGGGCGGTCCGGGGCGGTCCCGGGCGGTCCCGGGCGGTCCGGGGCGGTCCCGGGCGGTCCCGGGCGGTCCGGGGCGGTCCCGGGCGGTCCCGGGCGGTCCTGGGCGGTCCGGGCGGTCCCGGGCAGTCTCGGGCGGTCCCGGGCGGTCCCGGGCGGTCCCGGGTGGTCCCGGGCGGTCCGGGGCGGTCCCGGGCGGTCCCGGGCGCTCCCGGGTGGTCCCGGCGGGCGGTCCCGGGCGGTCCCGGGCGGTCCCGGGCGGTCCCGGGTGGTCCCGGGCGGTCCAGGGCGGTCCCGGGCGGTCCTGGGCGGTCCCGGGCGGTCTCGGGCGGTCCCGGGCGTTCCAGGGCGGTCCCGGGCGGTCCAGTGCGGTCCCGGGCGGTCCTGGGCGGTCCCGGGCGGTCCGAGGCGGTCCCGGGCGGTCCGGGGCGGTCTCGGGCGGTCCCGGGCGGTCCTGGGCGTTCTAGAGCGGTCACGGGCGGTCTGGGGCGGTCCCGGGCTGTCCCGGGCGGTCCCGGGCGGTCGGGGCGGTCCCGGGCTGTCCGGGTGTGGTCCTGGGCGGTCCGGGTGCGGTCCCGGGCGGTCCGGGGCGGTCCCGGGCGGTCCCGGGCAGTCCTGGGCAGTCCCGGGTGGTCCCGGGCGGTCTCGGGCGGTCCTGGGCGGTCCCGGCGGTCCAGGGCGGTCCCGGGCGGTCCCAGGCGGTCCCGGGCGGTCCCGGGTGGTCCGGGGCGGTCCCGAGCGGTCCCGGGCGGTCCCGGGCGGTCCCGGGCGGTCCCGGGCGGTCCCGGGCGGTCCAGGGCGGTCACGGGCGGTCCGGGGCGGTCCAGGGCGGTCCGGGGCAGTCCCGGGCGGTCCCGGGCGGTCCGGGGCGGTCCCGGGCGGTCCGGGGCGGTCCCCGGGCGGTCCGGGGCGGTCCCGGACGGTCCCGGGCGGTCCCGGGCGGTCCCGGGCGGTCCCGGGCGGTCCAGGGCGGTCCCGGGCAGTCCGGGGCGGTCCCGGGCGGTCCGGGGCGGTCCCGGGCGGTCCGGGGCGGTCCCCGGGCGGTCCGGGGGCGGTCCCGGACGGTCCGGGGCAATCCGGGGTGGTCCGGGGCGGTTCCGGGCGGTCCCGGGCGGTCCCGGGCGGTCCCGGGCGGTCCCGGGCGGTCCCGGGCGGTCCGGAGCGGTCTTGGGCGGTCCCGGGCGGTCCCGGGCGGTCCGGGGCGGTCCTGGGCGGTCCGTGGCGGTCACGGGCGGTCCGGGGCGGTCACGGGCGGTCCGGGGCGGTCCCGGGCGGTCCCAGGCGGTCCCGGGCGGTCGGGGCGGTCCCGGCTCTCCGGGTGTGGTCCTGGCCGGTCCGGGTGCGGTCCCGGGCGGTCCGGGGCGGTCCCGGGCGGTCCCGGGCAGTCCTGGGCAGTCCCGGGTGGTCCCGGGCGGTCTCGGGCGGTCCCGGGCGGTCCCGGCGGTCCAGGGCGGTCCCGGGCGGTCCCAGGCGGTCCCGGGCGGTCCCGGGCAGTCCGGGGCGGTCCCGGGGCGGTCCCGGGCGGTCCCGGGCGGTCCCGGGCGGTCCAAGGCGGTCCCGGGCGGTCCGGGGCGGTCCCGGGCGGTCCGGGGCGGTCCCCGGGCGGTCCGGGGCGGTCCCGGACGGTCCCGGGCAATCCGGGGTGGTCCGGGGCGGTCCCGGGCGGTCCGGGGCGGTCCCCGGGCGGTCCGGGGCGGTCCCGGACAGTCCCGGGCAATCCGGGGTGGTCCGGGCGGTCCGGGGCGGTCCCGGGCGGTCCCGGGCAGTCCCGGGCGGTCCCGGGCGGTCCCGGGCGGTCCCGGGCGGTCCCGGGCGGTCCCGGGCGGTCCGGAGCGGTCTTGGGCGGTCCCGGGCGGTCCCGTGCGGTCCGGGGCGGTCCTGGGCGGTCCGGGGCGGTCCCGGGCGGTCCGGGGCGGTCCCGGGCGGTCCGGGGCGGTCCCGGGCGGTCCCGGGCGGTTCGGGCTATCCGGGGCGGTCCCGGGCGGTCCGGGTCGGTCCCGGGCGGTCCCGGGCGGTCCGGGGCGGTCCCGGGCGGTCTGGGGCGGTCCCGGGCGGTCCGGGACGGTCCCGGGCGGTCCGGGGCAATCCGGGGCGGTCCGGGGCGGTCCGGGGCGGTCCCGGGCGGTCCCGGGCAGTCCCTGGCGGTCCCGGGCGGTCCCGGGCGGTCCCGGGCGGTCCCGGGCGGTCCCGGGCGGTCCCGGGCGGTCCGGGGCAGTCCTGTGCGGTCTGGGGCGGTCCGGGGCGGTCCCGGGCGGTCCCGGGCGGTCCGCGGCGGTCCCGGGCGGTCAAGGGCGGTCCCTAGCGGTCCGGTGCGGTCCCGGGCGGTCCGGGGCGGTCCCGGGCGGTCCAGGCCGGTCCCGGGCGGTCCGGGGCGGTCCCGGGCGGTCCTGTGCGGTCCCGGGCGATCCCGAGCGGACCGGTGCGGTCCCGGGCGGTCCCGGGCATTCCCGGGCGGTTCCGGGCGGTCTCGGGCGGTTCGGGCGGTCCCGGGCGGTCCCGGGCGGTCCTGGGCGGTCCCGGGCAGTCCCGGGCGGTCCGGGGCGGTCCCGGGCGGTCCCGGGCGGTCCGGGGCAGTCCCGGGCGGTCCCGGGCGGTCTCGGGCGGTCCCGGGCGGTCCCGGGAAGTCCCGGGCGGTCCCGGGCGGTCCCGGGCAGTCCCGGGCGGTCCCGGGCGGTCCGGGGCGGACTCGGGCGGTCCCGGGCGCTCCCGGGCGGTCCCGGGCGGTCCCGGGCGGTCCCGGGCGGTCCTGGGTGGTCCCGGGCGGTCCAGGGCGGTCCCGGGCGGTCCTGGGCGGTCCCGGGCGGTCTCGGGCGGTCCCGGGCGTTCCGGGGCGGTCCCGGGCGGTCCAGTGCGGTCCCGGGCGGTCCTGGGCGGTCCCGGGCGGTCCGAGGCGGTCCCGGGCGGTCCGGGGCGGTCTCGGGCGGTCCCGGGCGGTCCTGGGCGTTCTAGGGCGGTCACGGGCGGTCCGGGGCGGTCCCGGGCCGTCCCGGGCGGTCCCGGGCGGTCGGGGCGGTCCCGGGCTGTCCGGGTGTGGTCCTGGGCGGTCCGGGTGCGGTCCCGGGCGGTCCGGGGCGGTCCCGGGCGGTCCCGGGCAGTCCCGGGCAGTCCCGGGTGGTCCCGCGCGGTCTCGGGCGGTCCCGGGCGGTCCTGGCGGTCCAGGGCGGTCCCTGGCGGTCCCAGGCGGTCCCGGGCGGTCCCGGGCGGTCCGGGGCGGTCCCGGGCGGTCCCGGGCGGTCCCGGGCGGTCCCGGGCGGTCCCGGGCGGTCCAGGGCGGTCCTGGGCGGTCCGGGGCGGTCCAGGGCGGTCCGGGGCGGTCCCGGGCGGTCCCGGGCGGTCCCGGGCGGTCCGGGGTGTTCCCGGGAGGTCCGGGGCGGTCCCGGGCGGTCCAGGGCGGTCGGGGGCAGTCTGGGGCGGTCCCGGGCGGTCTGGGGCGGTCCCGGGCGGTCCGGGGCGGTCCTGGGCGGTCCGGGACGGTCCCGGACGGTCCGGGGCAATCCGGGGTGGTCCGGGGCGGTCCGGGGCGGTCCCGGGCAGTCCCGGGCGGTCCCGGGCGGTCCAGAGCGGTCCCGGGCGGTCCCGGGCGGTCCCGGGCGGTCCCGGGCGGTCCCGGGCGGTCCGGAGCGGTCTTGGGCGGTCCCGGGCGGTCCCGGGCGGTCGGGGGCAGTCTGGGGCGGTCCCGGGCGGTCTGGGGCGGTCCCGGGCGGTCCGGGGCGGTCCTGGGCGGTCCGGGACGGTCCCGGACGGTCCGGGGCAATCCGGGGTGGTCCGGGGCGGTCCGGGGCGGTCCCAGGCGGTCCCGGGCAGTCCCGGGCGGTCCCGGGCGGTCCAGAGCGGTCCCGGGCGGTCCCGGGCGGTCCCGGGCGGTCCCGGGCGGTCCCGGGCGGTCCGGAGCGGTCTTGGGCGGTCCCGGGCGGTCCCGGGCGGTCCGTGGCGGTCCTGGGCGGTCCGGGGCGGTCCCGGGCGGTCCGGGGCGGTCCCGGGCGGTCCGGGGCGGTCCGGGGCGGTCCGGGGCGGTCCCGGGCGGTCCCGGGCGCTCCCGGGCGGTCCCGGGCAGTCCCGGGCGGTCCCGGGCGGCCCCGGGCGGTCCCGGGCGGTCCCGGGCGGTCCGGGGCGGTCCCGGGCGGTCCCGGGCGCTCCCGGGCGGTCCCGGGCGGTCCCGGGCGGTCCGGGGCAGTCCCGGGCGGTCCGGGGCGGTCCTGGGCGATCCCGTGCGGTCCCGGGCAGTTCCGGGCCGTCCCGGGCGGTCCGGTGCGGTCCCAGGTGGTCGCGGGCGGTCCCGAGCGGTCCCGGGCGGTCTCGGGCGGTTCGGGCGGTCCCAGGCGGTCCCGGGCGGTCCCGGGCGGTCCCGGGCAGTCCCGGGCGGTCCGGGGCGGTCCCGGGCGGTCCCGGGCGGTCCGGGGCAGTCCCGGGCGGTCCCGGGCGGTCAAGGGGCGGTCCCGGGCGGTCCGGGGCAGTCCCGGGCGGTCCCGGGCGGTCCTGGTCGGTCCCGGGTGGTCCCGGGCGGTCCGGGGCGGTTTTGGGCGGTCCCGGGCGGTCCCGGGTGGTCCCGGGCGGTCCAGGGCGGTCCCGGGCGGTCCCGGGCGGTCCCGGGCGGTCCTGGGCGTTCCAGGGCGGTCCCGGGCGGTCCAGGGTGGTCCCGGGCGGTCCTGGGCGGTCCCGGGTGGTGCGAGGCGGTCCCGGGCGGTCCGGGGCGGTCCCGGGCGGTCCCGGGCGGTCCCGGGCGTTCTAGGGCGGTCCCGGGCGGTCCGGGGCGGTCCCGGGCGGTCCTGGGCGGTCCCGGGCGGTCCTGGGCGGTCTGGGGCGGTCCCGGACGGTCCGGGTCGGTCCCGGGCGGTCCCGGGCGGTCCCGGGCGGTCCCGGGCGGTCCCGGGCGGTCCGGGGTGGTCCCGGGCGGTCCGGGGCGGTCCCGGGCGGTCCGGGGCGGTCCCGGGCGGTCCCGGGCGGTCCCGGGCGGTCCCGGGCGGTACCAGGCGGTCCCGGGCGGTTCGCGGCTATCTGGGGCGGTCCGGGGCGGTCCAGGTCGGTCCCAGGCGGTCCCGGGCGGTCCGGGGCGGTCCCGGGCGGTCCGGGGCGGTCCCGGGTGGTCCGGGACGGTCCTGGGTGGTCCGGGGCAATCCGGGGCGGTCCGGGGCGGTCCGGGGCGGTCCCGGGCGGTCCCGGGCGGTCCCGGGCGGTCCCGGGCGGTCCGGGGCGGTCCGGGGCGGTCCCGGGCGGTCCGGGGAGGTCCAGGGCGGTCCGGGGCGGTCCCGGGCGGTCCCGGGCGGTCCCGGGCGGTCCCGGGCGGTCCCGGGCGGTCCCGGGCGGTCCGGGGCAGTCCCGGGCAGTCCGGGGCGGTCCCGGGCGGTCCGGGGCGGTCCCGGGTGGTCCGGGGCGGTCCCGGGCGGTCCGGGCCAATCCGGGGTGGTCCGGGGCGGTCCGGGGCGGTCCCGGGCGGTCCCGGGCAGTCCCGGGCGGTCCCTGGCGGTCCCGGGCGGTCCCGGGCGGTCCCGGGCGGTCCGGAGCGGTCTTGGGCGGTCCCGGGCGGTCCCGGGCGGTCCGGGGCGGTCCTGGGCGGTCCGGGCGGTCCCGGGCGGTCCGGGGCGGTCCCGGGCGGTCCGGGGCGGTCCGGGGCGGTCCCGGGCGGTCCCGGGCGGTCCCGGGCGGTCCCGGCCGGTCCCGGGCGGTCCCGGGCAGTCCCGGGCGGTCCCGGGCGGTCCCGGGCGGTCCCAGGCGGTCCGGGGCGGTCCCGGGCGGTCCCGGGCGCTCCCGGGCGGTCCCGGGCGGTCCCGGGCGGTCCGGGGCAGTCCCGGGCGGTCCGGGGCGGTCCTGGGCGATCCCGTGCGGTCCCGGGCGGTCCCGGGCCATCCCGGGCGGTCCGGTGCGGTCCCAGGCAGTCCCGGGCGGTCCCGGGTGGTCCCGGGCGGTCTCGGGCGGTTCGGGCGGTCCCGGGCGGTCCCGGGCGGTCCCGGGCGGTCCCGGCAGTCCCGGGCGGTCCGGGGCGGTCCCGGGCGGTCCCGGGCGGTCCGGGGCAGTCCCGGGCGGTCCCGGGCAGTCCCGGGCGGTCCCGGGCGGTCCCGGGCAGTCCCGGGCGGTCCTGGGCGGTCCTGGTCGGTCCCGGGTGGTCCCGGGCGGTCCGGGGCGGTCCTGGGCGGTCCCGGGCGGTCCCGGGTGGTCCCGGGCGGTCCAGGGCGGTCCGGGGCGGTCCCGGGCGGTCCCGGGCGTTCCAGGGCGGTCCCGGGCGGTCCAGGGTGGTCCCGGGCGGTCCTGGGCGGTCCCGGGCGGTCCGAGGCGGTCCCGGGCGGTCCGGGGCGGTCCCGGGCGGTCTCAGGCGGTCCCGGGCGTTCTAGGGCGGTCCCGGGCGGTCCGGGGCGGTCCCGGGCGGTCCTGGGCGGTCCCGGGCGTTCCTGGGCGGTCCGGGGCGGTCCCGGGCGGTCCTGGGCGGTCCCGGGCGGTCCCGGGCGGTCCCGGGCGGTCCGGGGTGGTCCCCGGCGGTCCGGGGCGGTCCCGGGCGGTCCGGGGCGGTCCCGGGCGGTCCCGGGCAGTCCCGGGCGGTCCCGGGCGGTCCCAGGCGGTCCCGGGCGGTCCCGGGCGGTTCGGGGCTATCTGGGGCAGTCCGGGGCGGTCCGGGTCGGTCCCGGGCGGTCCCGGGCGGTCCGGGGCGGTCCCGGGCGGTCCGGGGCGGTCCCGGGCGGTCCGGGACGGTCCTGGGCGGTCCGGGGCAATCCGGGGCGGTCCGGGGCGGTCCGGGGCGGTCCCGGGCGGTCCCGGGCAGTCCCGGGCGGTCCCGGGCGGTCCGGGGCGGTCCCTAGCGGTCCGGTGCGGTCCTGGGCGGTCCGGGGCAGTCCCGGGCGGTTCGGGCCGGTCCCGGGCGGTCCGGGGCGGTCCCGGGCGGTCCGGGGCGGTCCCGGGCGGTCCGGGGCGGTCCCGGGCGGTCCGGGGCGGTCCCGGGCGGTCCTGTGCGGTCCCGGGCGGTCCCGGGCGGTCCCGGGCGGTCCCGGGCGTTCCCGGGCGGTCCCGGGCGGTCTCGGGCGGTTCGGGCGGTCCCGGGCGGTCCCGGGCGGTCCCGGGCGGTCCCGGGCAGTCCCGGGCGGTCCGGGGCGGTCCCGGTCAGTCCCGGGCGGTCCGGGGCGGTCCCGGGCGGTCCCGGGCGGTCCCGGGCGGTCCCGGGTGGTCCCGGGCAGTCTCGGGCAGCCCTGGGCGGTCACGGGCGGTCCCGGGTGGTCCCGGGCGGTCCGGGCGGTCCCGGGCGGTCTGGGGCAATCCGGGGCGGTCCGGGGCGGTCCGGGGCGGTCCCGGGCGGTCCCGGGCAGTTTCGGGCAGTTCCGGGCGGTCCAGGGCGGTCCTGGGCGGTCTGGAGCGGTCCGGGGCGGTCCCGGGCGGTCCCGGGCAGTCCCGGGCGGACCCGGGCGGTCCGGGGCGGTCCTGGGCAGTCTGGGGCCGTCCGGAGCGGTCCCGGGCGGTCCCGGGCGGTCCGGGGCGGTCCCGGGCGGTCCCGGGCGGTCCCTAGTGGTCCGGTGCGGTCCTGGGCGGTCCGGGGTGGTCCCGGGCGGTCCGGGCCGGTCCCGGGCGGTCCGGGGCGGTTCCGGGCGGTCTGGGGCGGTCCCGGGCGGTCCGGGGCGGTCCCGGGCGGTCCGGGGCGGTCCTGGGCGGTCCTGTGCGGTCCCGGGCGGTCCCGGGCGGTCCCGGGCGGTCCGGGGCGGTCCTGGGCGGTCCGGGGCGGTCCAGGCGGTCCGGGGCGGTCCCGGGCAGTCCGGGGCGGTCTCGGGCGGTCCTGTGCGGTCCCGGGCGGTCCCGGGCGGTCCCGGGCGGTCCGGTGCGGTCCCGGGTGGTCCCGGGCGTTCCTGGGCGGTCCCGGGCGGTTTCGGGCGGTTCGGGCGGTCCCGGGCGGTCCCGGGCGGTCCCGGGCGGTCCCGGGCAGTCCCGGGCGGTCCAGGGCGGTCCCGGTCGGTCCCGGGCGGTCCGGGGCGGTCCCGGGCGGTCCCGGGCGGTCCCGGGCGGTCCCGGGTGGTCCCGGGCAGTCCCGGGCGGCCGCGGGCGGTCCCGGGAGGTCCCGGGTGGTCCCGGGCAGTCCGGAGCGGTCCCGGGCGGTCCGGGGCAATCCGGGGCGGTCCGAGGCGGTCCGGGGCGGTCCCGGGCGGTCCCGGGCGGTCCCGGGCGGTCCGGGGCGGTCCTGGGCGGTCTGGGGCGGTCCGGGGCGGTCCCGGGCGGTCCCGGGCAGTCCCGGGCGGTCCCGGGCGGTCCGGGGCGGTCCTGGGCGGTCTGGGGCGGTCCGGAGCGGTCCTGGGCGGTCCCGGGCGGTCCGGGGCGGTCCCGGGCGGTCCCGGGCGGTCCCTAGCGGTCCGGTGCGGTCCCGGGCGGTCCGGGGCGGTCCCGGGCGGTCCGGGGCGGTCCCGGGCGGTCCGGGGCGGTCCCGGGCGGTCCGGGGCGGTCCCGGGCGGTCCGGGGCAATCCGGGGCGGTCCGAGGCGGTCCGGGGCGGTCCCGGGCGGTCCCGGGCGGTCCCGGGCGGTCCGGGGCGGTCCTGGGCGGTCTGGGGCGGTCCGGGGCGGTCCCGGGCGGTCCAGGGCAGTCCCGGGCGGTCCCGGGCGGTCCGGGGCGGTCCTGGGCGGTCTGGGGCGGTCCGGGGCGGTCCCGGGCGGTCCCGGGCGGTCCGGGGCGGTCCCGGGCGGTCCCGGGCGGTCCCTAGCGGTCCGGTGCGGTCCCGGGCGGTCCGGGGCGGTCCCGGGCGGTCCGGGGCGGTCCCGGGCGGTCCGGGGCGGTCCCGGGCGGTCCGGGGCGGTCCCGGGCGGTCCCGGGCGGTCCGGAGCGGTCTTGGGCGGTCCCGGGCGGTCCCGGGCGGTCCGGGGCAGTCCTGGGCGGTCCGGGGCGGTCCCGGGCGGTCCGGGGCGGTCCCGGGCGGTCCGGGGCGGTCCGGGGCGGTCCCGGGCGGTCCCGGGCGGTCCCGGGCGGTCCCGGCCGGTCCCGGGCGGTCCCGGGCAGTCCCGGGCGGTCCCGGGCGGTCCCGGGCGGTCCCGGGCGGTCCAGGGCGGTCCCGGGCGGTCCCGGGCGCTCCCGGGCGGTCCCGGGCGGTCCCGGGCGGTCCGGGGCAGTCCCGGGCGGTCCGGGGCGGTCCTGGGCGATCCCGTGCGGTCCCGGGCGGTCCCGGGCCATCCCAGGCGGTCCGGTGCGGTCCCAGGCAGTCCCGGGCGGTCCCGGGCGGTCCCGGGCGGTCTCGGGCGGTTCGGGCGGTCCCGAGCGGTCCCGGGCGGTCCCGGGCGGTCCCGGGCAGTCCCGGGCGGTCCGGGGCGGTCCCGGGCGGTCCCGGGCGGTCCGGGGCAGTCCCGGGCGGTCCCGGGCGGTCCCGGGCGGTCCCGGGCGGTCCCGGGCAGTCCCGGGCGGTCCTGGGCGGTCCTGGTCGGTCCCGGGTGGTCCCGGGCGGTCCGTGGCGGTCCTGGGCGGTCGCGGGCGGTCCCGGGTGGTCCCGGGCGGTCCAGGGCGGTTTCGGGCGGTTCGGGCGGTCCCGGGCAGTCCCGGGCGGTCCCGGGCGGTCCCGGGCAGTCCCGGGCGGTCCAGGGCGGTCCCGGTCGGTCCCGGGCGGTCCGGGGCGGTCCCGGGCGGTCCCGGGCGGTCCCGGGCGGTCCCGGGTGGTCCCGGGCAGTCCCGGGCGGCCCCGGGCGGTCCCGGGAGGTCCCGGGTGGTCCCGGGCAGTCCGGAGCGGTCCCGGGCGGTCCGGGGCAATCCGGGGCGGTCCGTGGCGGTCCGGGGCGGTCCCGGGCGGTCCCGGGCGGTCCCGGGCGGTCCGGGGCGGTCCTGGGCGGTCTGGGGCGGTCCGGGGCGGTCCCGGGCGGTCCCGGGAAGTCCCGGGCGGTCCCGGGCGGTCCGGGGCGGTCCTGGGCGGTCTGGGGCGGTCCGGGGCGGTCCCGGGCGGTCCCGGGCGGTCCGGGGCGGTCCCGGGCGGTCCCGGGCGGTCCCTAGCGGTCCGGTGCGGTCCCGGGCGGTCCTGGGCGGTCCCGGGCGGTCCGGGGCGGTCCCGGGCGGTCCGGGGCGGTCCCGGGCGGTCCGGGGCGGTCCCGGGCGGTCCCGGGCGGTCCGGAGCGGTCTTGGGCGGTCCCGGGCGGTCCCGGGCGGTCCGGGGCGGTCCTGGGCGGTCCGGGGCGGTCCCGGGCGGTCCGGGGCGGTCCCGGGCGGTCCGGGGCGGTCCGGGGCGGTCCCGGGCGGTCCCGGGAGGTCCCGGGCGGTCCCGGCCGGTCCCGGGCGGTCCCGGGCAGTCCCGGGCGGTCCCGGGCGGTCCCGGGCGGTCCCGGGCGGTCCGGGGCGGTCCCGGGCGGTCCCGGGCGCTCCCGGGCGGTCCCGGGCGGTCCCGGGCGGTCCGGGGCAGTCCCGGGCGGTCCGGGGCGGTCCTGGGCGATCCCGTGCGGTCCCGGGCGGTCCCGGGCCATCCCAGGCGGTCCGGTGCGGTCCCAGGCAGTCCCGGGCGGTCCCGGGCGGTCCCGGGCGGTCTCGGGCGGTTCGGGCGGTCCCGGGCGGTCCCGGGCGGTCCCGGGCGGTCCCGGGCAGTCCCGGGCGGTCCGGGGCGGTCCCGGGCGGTCCGTGGCGGTCCTGGGCGGTCCCGGGCGGTCCCGGGTGGTCCCAGGCGGTCCAGGGCGGTCCCGGGCGGTCCCGGGCGGTCCCGGGCGTTCCAGGGCGGTCCCGGGCGGTCCAGGGTGGTCCCGGGCGGTCCTGGGCGGTCCCGGGCGGTCCGAGGCGGTCCCGGGCGGTCCGGGGCGGTCCCGGGCGGTCTCGGGCGGTCCCGGGCGTTCTAGGGCGGTCCCGGGCGGTCCGGGGCGGTCCGGGCGGTCCTGGGCGGTCCCGGGCGTTCCTGGGCGGTCCGGGGCGGTCCCGGGCGGTCCTGGGCGGTCCCGGGCGGTCCCGGGCGGTCCCGGGCGGTCCGGGGCGGTCCTCGGCGGTCCCGGGCGGTCCCGGGCGGTCCCGGGCGGTCCCCGGCGGTCCGGGGCGGTCCCGGGCGGTCCGGGGCGGTCCTCGGCGGTCCCGGGCGGTCCCGGGCGGTCCCGGGCGGTCCCAGGCGGTCCCGGGCGGTCCCGGGCGGTTCGGGGCTATCTGGGGCAGTCCGGGGCGGTCCGGGTCGGTCCCGGGCGGTCCCGGGCGGTCCGGGGCGGTCCCGGGCGGTCCGGGGCGGTCCCGGGCGGTCCGGCACGGTCCTGGGCGGTCCGGGGCAATCCGGGGCGGTCCGGGGCGGTCCGGGGCGGTCCCGGGCGGTCCCGGGGAGTCCCGGGCGGTCCCGGGCGGTCCGGGGCGGTCCTGGGCGGTCTGGGGCGGTCCGGGGCGGTCCCGGGCGGTCCCGGGCGGTCCGGGGTGGTCCCGGGCGGTCCCGGGCGGTCCCTAGCGGTCCGGTGCGGTCCTGGGCGCTCCGGGGCAGTCCCGGGCGGTTCGGGCCGGTCCCGGGCGGTCCGGGGCGGTCCCGGGCGGCCCGGGGCGGTCCCGGGCGGTCCGGGGCGGTCCCGGGCGGTCCGGGGCGGTCCCGGGCAGTCCGGGGCGGTCCCGGGCGGTCCTGTGCGGTCCCGGGCGGTCCCGGGCGGTCCCGGGCGGTCCCGGGTGTTCCCGGGCGGTCCCGGGCGGTCTCGGGCGGTTCGGGCGGTCCCGGGCGGTCCCGGGCGGTCCCGGGCGGTCCCGGGCAGTCCCGGGCGGTCCGGGGCGGTCCCGGTCAGTCCCGGGCGGTCCGGGGCGGTCCCGGGCGGTCCCGGGCGGTCCCGGGCGGTCCCGGGTGGTCCCGGGCAGTCTCGGGCAGCCCTGGGCGGTCACGGGCGGTCCCGGGTGGTCCCGGGCGGTCCGGGGCGGTCCCGGGCGGTCCGGGGCAATCCGGGGCGGTCCGGGGCGGTCCGGGGCGTTCCCGGGCGGTCCCGGCCAGTCCCGGGCGGTTCCGGGCGGTCCAGGGCGGTCCTGGGCGGTCTGGAGCGGTCCGGGGCGGTCCCGGGCGGTCCCGGGCAGTCCCGGGCGGTCCCGGGCGGTCCCGGGCGGTCCGGGGCAGTCCCGGGCGGTCCGGGGCGGTCCTGGGCGGTCCCGGGCGGTCCTGGGCGGTCCCGGGCGGTCCCGGGCGGTCCCGGGCGGTCCGGGGTGGTCCCCGGCGGTCCGGGGCGGTCCCGGGCGGTCCGGGGCGGTCCTCGGCGGTCCCGGGCGGTCCCGGGCGGTCCCGGGCGGTTCCAGGCGGTCCCGGGCGGTCCCGGGCGGTTCGGGGCTATCTGGGGCAGTCCGGGGCGGTCCGGGTCGGTCCCGGGCGGTCCCGGGCGGTCCGGGGCGGTCCCGGGCGGTCCGGGGCGGTCCCGGGCGGTCCGGCACGGTCCTGGGCGGTCCGGGGCAATCCGGGGCGGTCCGGGGCGGTCCGGGGCGGTCCCGGGCGGTCCCGGGCAGTCCCGGGCGGTCCCGGGCGGTCCGGGGCGGTCCTGGGCGGTCTGGGGCGGTCCGGGGCGGTCCCGGGCGGTCCCGGGCGGTCCGGGGTGGTCCCGGGCGGTCCCGGGCGGTCCCTAGCGGTCCGGTGCGGTCCTGGGCGGTCCGGGGCAGTCCCGGGCGGTTCGGGCCGGTCCCGGGCGGTCCGGGGCGGTCCCGGGCGGTCCGGGGCGGTCCCGGGCGGTCCGGGGCGGTCCCGGGCGGTCCGGGGCGGTCCCGGGCAGTCCGGGGCGGTCCCGGGCGGTCCTGTGCGGTCCCGGGCGGTCCCGGGCGGTCCCGGGCGGTCCCGGGTGTTCCCGGGCGGTCCCGGGAGGTCTCGGGCGGTTCGGGCGGTCCCGGGCGGTCCCGGGCGGTCCCGGGCGGTCCCGGGCAGTCCCGGGCGGTCCGGGGCGGTCCCGGTCAGTCCCGGGCGGTCCGGGGCGGTCCCGGGCGGTCCCGGGCGGTCCCGGGCGGTCCCGGGTGGTCCCGGGCAGTCTCGGGCAGCCCTGGGCGGTCACGGGCGGTCCCGGGTGGTCCCGGGCGGTCCGGGGCGGTCCCGGGCGGTCCGGGGCAATCCGGGGCGGTCCGGGGCGGTCCGGGGCGTTCCCGGGCGGTCCCGGCCAGTCCCGGGCGGTTCCGGGCGGTCCAGGGCGGTCCGGGGCGGTCCCGGGCGGTCCCGGGCGGTCCGGAGCGGTCTTGGGCGGTCCCGGGCGGTCCCGGGCGGTCCGGGGCAGTCCTGGGCGGTCCGGGGCGGTCCCGGGCGGTCCGGGGCGGTCCCGGGCGGTCCGGGGCGGTCCGGGGCGGTCCCGGGCGGTCCCGGGCGGTCCCGGGCGGTCCCGGCCGGTCCCGGGCGGTCCCGGGCAGTCCCGGGCGGTCCCGGGCGGTCCCGGGCGGTCCCGGGCGGTCCAGGGCGGTCCCGGGCGGTCCCGGGCGCTCCCGGGCGGTCCCGGGCGGTCCCGGGCGGTCCGGGGCAGTCCCGGGCGGTCCGGGGCGGTCCTGGGCGATCCCGTGCGGTCCCGGGCGGTCCCGGGCCATCCCAGGCGGTCCGGTGCGGTCCCAGGCCGTCCCGGGCGGTCCCGGGCGGTCCCGGGCGGTCTCGGGCGGTTCGGGCGGTCCCGAGCGGTCCCGGGCGGTCCCGGGCGGTCCCGGGCAGTCCCGGGCGGTCCGGGGCGGTCCCGGGCGGTCCCGGGCGGTCCGGGGCAGTCCCGGGCGGTCCCGGGCGGTCCCGGGCGGTCCCGGGCGGTCCCGGGCAGTCCCGGGCGGTCCTGGGCGGTCCTGGTCGGTCCCGGGTGGTCCCGGGCGGTCCGTGGCGGTCCTGGGCGGTCGCGGGCGGTCCCGGGTGGTCCCGGGCGGTCCAGGGCGGTTTCGGGCGGTTCGGGCGGTCCCGGGCAGTCCCGGGCGGTCCCGGGCGGTCCCGGGCAGTCCCGGGCGGTCCAGGGCGGTCCCGGTCGGTCCCGGGCGGTCCGGGGCGGTCCCGGGCGGTCCCGGGCGGTCCCGGGCGGTCCCGGGTGGTCCCGGGCAGTCCCGGGCGGCCCCCGGCGGTCCCGGGAGGTCCCGGGTGGTCCCGGGCAGTCCGGAGCGGTCCCGGGCGGTCCGGGGCAATCCGGGGCGGTCCGTGGCGGTCCGGGGCGGTCCCGGGCGGTCCCGGGCGGTCCCGGGCGGTCCGGGGCGGTCCTGGGCGGTCTGGGGCGGTCCGGGGCGGTCCCGGGCGGTCCCGGGAAGTCCCGGGCGGTCCCGGGCGGTCCGGGGCGGTCCTGGGGCGGTCTGGGGCGGTCCGGGGCGGTCCCGGGCGGTCCCGGGCGGTCCGGGGCGGTCCCGGGCGGTCCCGGGCGGTCCCTAGCGGTCCGGTGCGGTCCCGGGCGGTCCTGGGCGGTCCCGGGCGGTCCGGGGCGGTCCCGGGCGGTCCGGGGCGGTCCCGGGCGGTCCGGGGCGGTCCCGGGCGGTCCCGGGCGGTCCGGAGCGGTCTTGGGCGGTCCCGGGCGGTCCCGGGCGGTCCGGGGCGGTCCTGGGCGGTCCGGGGCGGTCCCGGGCGGTCCGGGGCGGTCCCGGGCGGTCCGGGGCGGTCCGGGGCGGTCCCGGGCGGTCCCGGGAGGTCCCGGGCGGTCCCGGCCGGTCCCGGGCGGTCCCGGGCAGTCCCGGGCGGTCCCGGGCGGTCCCGGGCGGTCCCGGGCGGTCCGGGGCGGTCCTGGGCGGTCCCGGGCGCTCCCGGGCGGTCCCGGGCGGTCCCGGGCGGTCCGGGGCAGTCCCGGGCGGTCCGGGGCGGTCCTGGGCGATCCCGTGCGGTCCCGGGCGGTCCCGGGCCATCCCAGGCGGTCCGGTGCGGTCCCAGGCAGTCCCGGGCGGTCCCGGGCGGTCCCGGGCGGTCTCGGGCGGTTCGGGCGGTCCCGGGCGGTCCCGGGCGGTCCCGGGCGGTCCCGGGCAGTCCCGGGCGGTCCGGGGCGGTCCCGGGCGGTCCCGGGCGGTCCGGGGCAGTCCCGGGTGGTCCCGGGCGGTCCCGGGCGGTCCCGGGCGGTCCCGGGCAGTCCCGGGCGGTCCTGGGCGGTCCTGGTCGGTCCCGGGTGGTCCCGGGCGGTCCGTGGCGGTCCTGGGCGGTCCCGGGCGGTCCCGGGTGGTCCCAGGCGGTCCAGGGCGGTCCCGGGCGGTCCCGGGCGGTCCCGGGCGTTCCAGGGCGGTCCCGGGCGGTCCAGGGTGGTCCCGGGCGGTCCTGGGCGGTCCCGGGCGGTCCGAGGCGGTCCCGGGCGGTCCGGGGCGGTCCCGGGCGGTCTCGGGCGGTCCCGGGCGTTCTAGGGCGGTCCCGGGCGGTCCGGGGCGGTCCGGGCGGTCCTGGGCGGTCCCGGGCGTTCCTGGGCGGTCCGGGGCGGTCCCGGGCGGTCCTGGGCGGTCCCGGGCGGTCCCGGGCGGTCCCGGGCGGTCCGGGGCGGTCCTCGGCGGTCCCGGGCGGTCCCGGGCGGTCCCGGGCGGTCCCCGGCGGTCCGGGGCGGTCCCTGGCGGTCCGGGGCGGTCCTCGGCGGTCCCGGGCGGTCCCGGGCGGTCCCGGGCGGTCCCAGGCGGTCCCGGGCGGTCCCGGGCGGTTCGGGGCTATCTGGGGCAGTCCGGGGCGGTCCGGGTCGGTCCCGGGCGGTCCCGGGCGGTCCGGGGCGGTCCCGGGCGGTCCGGGGGCGGTCCCGGGCGGTCCGGCACGGTCCTGGGCGGTCCGGGGCAATCCGGGGCGGTCCGGGGCGGTCCGGGGCGGTCCCGGGCGGTCCCGGGCAGTCCCGGGCGGTCCCGGGCGGTCCGGGGCGGTCCTGGGCGGTCTGGGGCGGTCCGGGGCGGTCCCGGGCGGTCCCGGGCGGTCCGGGGTGGTCCCGGGCGGTCCCGGGCGGTCCCTAGCGGTCCGGTGCGGTCCTGGGCGCTCCGGGGCAGTCCCGGGCGGTTCGGGCCGGTCCCGGGCGGTCCGGGGCGGTCCCGGGCGGTCCGGGGCGGTCCCGGGCGGTCCGGGGCGGTCCCGGGCGGTCCGGGGCGGTCCCGGGCAGTCCGGGGCGGTCCCGGGCGGTCCTGTGCGGTCCCGGGCGGTCCCGGGCGGTCCCGGGCGGTCCCGGGTGTTCCCGGGCGGTCCCGGGCGGTCTCGGGCGGTTCGGGCGGTCCCGGGCGGTCCCGGGCGGTCCCGGGCGGTCCCGGGCAGTCCCGGGCGGTCCGGGGCGGTCCCGGTCAGTCCCGGGCGGTCCGGGGCGGTCCCGGGCGGTCCCGGGCGGTCCCGGGCGGTCCCGGGTGGTCCCGGGCAGTCTCGGGCAGCCCTGGGCGGTCACGGGCGGTCCCGGGTGGTCCGGGCGGTCCGGGGCGGTCCCGGGCGGTCCGGGGCAATCCGGGGCGGTCCGGGGCGGTCCGGGGCGTTCCCGGGCGGTCCCGGCCAGTCCCGGGCGGTTCCGGGCGGTCCAGGGCGGTCCTGGGCGGTCTGGAGCGGTCCGGGGCGGTCCCGGGCGGTCCCGGGCAGTCCCGGGCGGTCCCGGGCGGTCCCGGGCGGTCCGGGGCAGTCCCGGGCGGTCCGGGGCGGTCCTGGGCGGTCCCGGGCGGTCCTGGGCGGTCCCGGGCGGTCCCGGGCGGTCCCGGGCGGTCCGGGGTGGTCCCCGGCGGTCCGGGGCGGTCCCGGGCGGTCCGGGGCGGTCCTCGGCGGTCCCGGGCGGTCCCGGCGGTCCCGGGCGGTCCCGGGCGGTTCCAGGCGCCCGGCCGGTCCCGGGCGGTTCGGGGCTATCTGGGGCAGTCCGGGGCGGTCCGGGTCGGTCCCGGGCGGTCCCGGGCGGTCCGGGGCGGTCCCGGGCGGTCCGGGGCGGTCCCGGGCGGTCCGGCACGGTCCTGGGCGGTCCGGGGCAATCCGGGGCGGTCCGGGGCGGTCCGGGGCGGTCCCGGGCGGTCCCGGGCAGTCCCGGGCGGTCCCGGGCGGTCCGGGGCGGTCCTGGGCGGTCTGGGGCGGTCCGGGGCGGTCCCGGGCGGTCCCGGGCGGTCCGGGGTGGTCCCGGGCGGTCCCGGGCGGTCCCTAGCGGTCCGGTGCGGTCCTGGGCGGTCCGGGGCAGTCCCGGGCGGTTCGGGCCGGTCCCGGGCGGTCCGGGGCGGTCCCGGGCGGTCCGGGGCGGTCCCGGGCGGTCCGGGGCGGTCCCGGGCGGTCCGGGGCGGTCCCGGGCAGTCCGGGGCGGTCCCGGGCGGTCCTGTGCGGTCCCGGGCGGTCCCGGGCGGTCCCGGGCGGTCCCGGGTGTTCCCGGGCGGTCCCGGGCGGTCTCGGGCGGTTCGGGCGGTCCCGGGCGGTCCCGGGCGGTCCCGGGCGGTCCCGGGCAGTCCCGGGCGGTCCGGGGCGGTCCCGGTCAGTCCCGGGCGGTCCGGGGCGGTCCCGGTCAGTCCCGGGCGGTTCGGGGCTATCTGGGGCAGTCCGGGGCGGTCCGGGTCGGTCCCGGGCGGTCCCGGGCGGTCCGGGGCGGTCCCGGGCGGTCCGGGGCGGTCCCGGGCGGTCCGGCACGGTCCTGGGCGGTCCGGGGCAATCCGGGGCGGTCCGGGGCGGTCCGGGGCGGTCCCGGGCGGTCCCGGGCAGTCCCGGGCGGTCCCGGGCGGTCCGGGGCGGTCCTGGGCGGTCTGGGGCGGTCCGGGGCGGTCCCGGGCGGTCCCGGGCGGTCCGGGGTGGTCCCGGGCGGTCCCGGGCGGTCCCTAGCGGTCCGGTGCGGTCCTGGGCGGTCCGGGGCAGTCCCGGGCGGTTCGGGCCGGTCCCGGGCGGTCCGGGGCGGTCCCGGGCGGTCCGGGGCGGTCCCGGGCGGTCCGGGGCGGTCCCGGGCGGTCCGGGGCGGTCCCGGGCAGTCCGGGGCGGTCCCGGGCGGTCCTGTGCGGTCCCGGGCGGTCCCGGGCGGTCCCGGGCGGTCCCGGGTGTTCCCGGGCGGTCCCGGGCGGTCTCGGGCGGTTCGGGCGGTCCCGGGCGGTCCCGGGCGGTCCCGGGCGGTCCCGGGCAGTCCCGGGCGGTCCGGGGCGGTCCCGGTCAGTCCCGGGCGGTCCGGGGCGGTCCCGGGCGGTCCCGGGCGGTCCCGGGCGGTCCCGGGTGGTCCCGGGCAGTCTCGGGCAGCCCTGGGCGGTCACGGGCGGTCCCGGGTGGTCCCGGGCGGTCCGGGGCGGTCCCGGGCGGTCCGGGGCAATCCGGGGCGGTCCGGGGCGGTCCGGGGCGTTCCCGGGCGGTCCCGGCCAGTCCCGGGCGGTTCCGGGCGGTCCAGGGCGGTCCTGGGCGGTCTGGAGCGGTCCGGGGCGGTCCCGGGCGGTCCCGGGCAGTCCCGGGCGGTCCCGGGCGGTCCCGGGCGGTCCGGGGCAGTCCCGGGCGGTCCGGGGCGGTCCTGGGCGATCCCGTGCGGTCCCGGGCAGTTCCGGGCCGTCCCGGGCGGTCCGGTGCGGTCCCAGGTGGTCCCGGGCGGTCCCGAGCGGTCCCGGGCGGTCTCGGGCGGTTCGGGCGGTCCCAGGCGGTCCCGGGTGGTCCCGGGCGGTCCCGGGCAGTCCCGGGCGGTCCGGGGCGGTCCCGGGCGGTCCCGGGCGGTCCGGGGCAGTCCCGGGCGGTCCCGGGCGGTCAAGGGGCGGTCCCGGGCGGTCCGGGGCAGTCCCGGGCGGTCCCGGGCGGTCCTGGTCGGTCCCGGGTGGTCCCGGGCGGTCCGGGGCGGTTTTGGGCGGTCCCGGGCGGTCCCGGGTGGTCCCGGGCGGTCCAGGGCGGTCCCGAGCGGTCCCGGGCGGTCCCGGGCGGTCCTGGGCGTTCCAGGGCGGTCCCGGGCGGTCCAGGGTGGTCCCGGGCGGTCCTGGGCGGTCCCGGGTGGTCCGAGGCGGTCCCGGGCGGTCCGGGCGGTCCCGGGCGGTCTGGGGCAATCCGGGGCGGTCCGGGGCGGTCCGGGGCGGTCCCGGGCGGTCCCGGGCAGTTTCGGGCAGTTCCGGGCGGTCCAGGGCGGTCCTGGGCGGTCTGGAGCGGTCCGGGGCGGTCCCGGGCGGTCCCGGGCAGTCCCGGGCGGACCCGGGCGGTCCGGGGCGGTCCTGGGCAGTCTGGGGCCGTCCGGAGCGGTCCCGGGCGGTTCCGGGCGGTCCGGGGCGGTCCCGGGCGGTCCCGGGCGGTCCCTAGTGGTCCGGTGCGGTCCTGGGCGGTCCGGGGTGGTCCCGGGCGGTCCGGGCCGGTCCCGGGCGGTCCGGGGCGGTTCCGGGCGGTCTGGGGCAGTCCCGGGCGGTCCGGGGCGGTCCCGGGCGGTCCGGGGCGGTCCTGGGCGGTCCTGTGCGGTCCCGGGCGGTCCCGGGCGGTCCCGGGCGGTCCGGGGCGGTCCTGGGCGGTCCGGGGCGGTCCAGGCGGTCCGGGGCGGTCCCGGGCAGTCCGGGGCGGTCTCGGGCGGTCCTGTGCGGTCCCGGGCGGTCCCGGGCGGTCCCGGGCGGTCCGGTGCGGTCCCGGGTGGTCCCGGGCGTTCCTGGGCGGTCCCGGGCGGTTTCGGGCGGTTCGGGCGGTCCCGGGCGGTCCCGGGCGGTCCCGGGCGGTCCCGGGCAGTCCCGGGCGGTCCAGGGCGGTCCCGGTCGGTCCCGGGCGGTCCGGGGCGGTCCCGGGCGGTCCCGGGCGGTCCCGGGCGGTCCCGGGTGGTCCCGGGCAGTCCCGGGCGGCCGCGGGCGGTCCCGGGAGGTCCCGGGTGGTCCTGGGCAGTCCGGAGCGGTCCCGGGCGGTCCGGGGCAATCCGGGGCGGTCCGAGGCGGTCCGGGGCGGTCCCGGGCGGTCCCGGGCGGTCCCGGGCGGTCCGGGGCGGTCCTGGGCGGTCTGGGGCGGTCCGGGGCGGTCCCGGGCGGTCCCGGGCAGTCCCGGGCGGTCCCGGGCGGTCCGGGGCGGTCCTGGGCGGTCTGGGGCGGTCCGGGGCGGTCCCGGGCGGTCCCGGGCGGTCCGGGGCGGTCCCGGGCGGTCCCGGGCGGTCCCTAGCGGTCCGGTGCGGTCCCGGGCGGTCCGGGGCGGTCCCGGGCGGTCCGGGGCGGTCCCGGGCGGTCCGGGGCGGTCCCGGGCGGTCCGGGGCGGTCCCGGGCGGTCCGGGGCAATCCGGGGCGGTCCGAGGCGGTCCGGGGCGGTCCCGGGCGGTCCCGGGCGGTCCCGGGCGGTCCGGGGCGGTCCTGGGCGGTCTGGGGCGGTCCGGGGCGGTCCCGGGCGGTCCCGGGCAGTCCCGGGCGGTCCCGGGCGGTCCGGGGCGGTCCTGGGCGGTCTGGGGCGGTCCGGGGCGGTCCCGGGCGGTCCCGGGCGGTCCGGGGCGGTCCCGGGCGGTCCCGGGCGGTCCCTAGCGGTCCGGTGCGGTCCCGGGCGGTCCGGGGCGGTCCCGGGCGGTCCGGGGCGGTCCCGGGCGGTCCGGGGCGGTCCCGGGCGGTCCGGGGCGGTCCCGGGCGGTCCCGGGCGGTCCGGAGCGGTCTTGGGCGGTCCCGGGCGGTCCCGGGCGGTCCGGGGCAGTCCTGGGCGGTCCGGGGCGGTCCCGGGCGGTCCGGGGCGGTCCCGGGCGGTCCGGGGCGGTCCGGGGCGGTCCCGGGCGGTCCCGGGCGGTCCCGGGCGGTCCCGGCCGGTCCCGGGCGGTCCCGGGCAGTCCCGGGCGGTCCCGGGCGGTCCCGGGCGGTCCCGGGCGGTCCAGGGCGGTCCCGGGCGGTCCCGGGCGCTCCCGGGCGGTCCCGGGCGGTCCCGGGCGGTCCGGGGCAGTCCCGGGCGGTCCGGGGCGGTCCTGGGCGATCCCGTGCGGTCCCGGGCGGTCCCGGGCCATCCCAGGCGGTCCGGTGCGGTCCCAGGCAGTCCCGGGCGGTCCCGGGCGGTCCCGGGCGGTCTCGGGCGGTTCGGGCGGTCCCGAGCGGTCCCGGGCGGTCCCGGGCGGTCCCGGGCAGTCCCGGGCGGTCCGGGGCGGTCCCGGGCGGTCCCGGGCGGTCCGGGGCAGTCCCGGGCGGTCCCGGGCGGTCCCGGGCGGTCCAGGGCGGTCCCGGGCAGTCCCGGGCGGTCCTGGGCGGTCCTGGTCGGTCCCGGGTGGTCCCGGGCGGTCCGTGGCGGTCCTGGGCGGTCGCGGGCGGTCCCGGGTGGTCCCGGGCGGTCCAGGGCGGTTTCGGGCGGTTCGGGCGGTCCCGGGCAGTCCCGGGCGGTCCCGGGCGGTCCCGGGCGGTCCCGGGCAGTCCCGGGCGGTCCCGGGCGGTCCGGGGCGGTCCTGGGCGGTCTGGGGCGGTCCGGGGCGGTCCCGGGCGGTCCCGGGCGGTCCGGGGCGGTCCCGGGCGGTCCCGGGCGGTCCCTAGCGGTCCGGTGCGGTCCCGGGCGGTCCTGGGCGGTCCCGGGCGGTCCGGGGCGGTCCCGGGCGGTCCGGGGCGGTCCCGGGCGGTCCGGGGCGGTCCCGGGCGGTCCCGGGCGGTCCGGAGCGGTCTTGGGCGGTCCCGGGCGGTCCCGGGCGGTCCGGGGCGGTCCTGGGCGGTCCGGGGCGGTCCCGGGCGGTCCGGGGCGGTCCCGGGCGGTCCGGGGCGGTCCGGGGCGGTCCCGGGCGGTCCCGGGAGGTCCCGGGCGGTCCCGGCCGGTCCCGGGCGGTCCCGGGCAGTCCCGGGCGGTCCCGGGCGGTCCCGGGTGGTCCCGGGCGGTCCGGGGCGGTCCCGGGCGGTCCCGGGCGCTCCCGGGCGGTCCCGGGCGGTCCCGGGCGGTCCGGGGCAGTCCCGGGCGGTCCGGGGCGGTCCTGGGCGATCCCGTGCGGTCCCGGGCGGTCCCGGGCCATCCCAGGCGGTCCGGTGCGGTCCCAGGCAGTCCCGGGCGGTCCCGGGCGGTCCCGGGCGGTCTCGGGCGGTTCGGGCGGTCCCGGGCGGTCCCGGGCGGTCCCGGGCGGTCCCGGGCAGTCCCGGGCGGTCCGGGGCGGTCCCGGGCGGTCCCGGGCGGTCCGGGGCAGTCCCGGGTGGTCCTGGGCGGTCCCGGGCGGTCCCGGGCGGTCCCGGGCAGTCCCGGGCGGTCCTGGGCGGTCCTGGTCGGTCCCGGGTGGTCCCGGGCGGTCCGTGGCGGTCCTGGGCGGTCCCGGGCGGTCCCGGGTGGTCCCAGGCGGTCCAGGGCGGTCCCGGGCGGTCCCGGGCGGTCCCGGGCGTTCCAGGGCGGTCCCGGGCGGTCCAGGGTGGTCCCGGGCGGTCCTGGGCGGTCCCGGGCGGTCCGAGGCGGTCCCGGGCGGTCCGGGGCGGTCCCGGGCGGTCTCGGGCGGTCCCGGGCGTTCTAGGGCGGTCCCGGGCGGTCCGGGGCGGTCCGGGCGGTCCTGGGCGGTCCCGGGCGTTCCTGGGCGGTCCGGGGCGGTCCCGGGCGGTCCTGGGCGGTCCCGGGCGGTCCCGGGCGGTCCCGGGCGGTCCGGGGTGGTCCCCGGCGGTCCGGGGCGGTCCCGGGCGGTCCGGGGCGGTCCTCGGCGGTCCCGGGCGGTCCCGGGCGGTCCCGGGCGGTCCCAGGCGGTCCCGGGCGGTCCCGGGCGGTTCGGGGCTATCTGGGGCAGTCCGGGGCGGTCCGGGTCGGTCCCGGGCGGTCCCGGGCGGTCCGGGGCGGTCCCGGGCGGTCCGGGGCGGTCCCGGGCGGTCCGGCACGGTCCTGGGCGGTCCGGGGCAATCCGGGGCGGTCCGGGGCGGTCCGGGGCGGTCCCGGGCGGTCCCGGGCAGTCCCGGGCGGTCCCGGGCGGTCCGGGGCGGTCCTGGGCGGTCTGGGGCGGTCCGGGGCGGTCCCGGGCGGTCCCGGGCGGTCCGGGGTGGTCCCGGGCGGTCCCGGGCGGTCCCTAGCGGTCCGGTGCGGTCCTGGGCGGTCCGGGGCAGTCCCGGGCGGTTCGGGCCGGTCCCGGGCGGTCCGGGGCGGTCCCGGGCGGTCCGGGGCGGTCCCGGGCGGTCCGGGGCGGTCCCGGGCGGTCCGGGGCGGTCCCGGGCAGTCCGGGGCGGTCCCGGGCGGTCCTGTGCGGTCCCGGGCGGTCCCGGGCGGTCCCGGGCGGTCCCGGGTGTTCCCGGGCGGTCCCGGGCGGTCTCGGGCGGTTCGGGCGGTCCCGGGCGGTCCCGGGCGGTCCCGGGCGGTCCCGGGCAGTCCCGGGCGGTCCGGGGCGGTCCCGGTCAGTCCCGGGCGGTCCGGGGCGGTCCCGGGCGGTCCCGGGCGGTCCCGGGCGGTCCCGGGTGGTCCCGGGCAGTCTCGGGCAGCCCTGGGCGGTCACGGGCGGTCCCGGGTGGTCCCGGGCGGTCCGGGGCGGTCCCGGGCGGTCCGGGGCAATCCGGGGCGGTCCGGGGCGGTCCGGGGCGTTCCCGGGCGGTCCCGGCCAGTCCCGGGCGGTTCCGGGCGGTCCAGGGCGGTCCTGGGCGGTCTGGAGCGGTCCGGGGCGGTCCCGGGCGGTCCCGGGCAGTCCCGGGCGGTCCCGGGCGGTCCCGGGCGGTCCGGGGCAGTCCCGGGCGGTCCGGGGCGGTCCTGGGCGGTCCCGGGCGGTCCTGGGCGGTCCCGGGCGGTCCCGGGCGGTCCCGGCGGTCCGGGGTGGTCCCCGGCGGTCCGGGGCGGTCCCGGGCGGTCCGGGGCGGTCCTCGGCGGTCCCGGGCGGTCCCGGGCGGTCCCGGGCGGTCCCAGGCGGTCCCGGGCGGTCCCGGGCGGTTCGGGGCTATCTGGGGCAGTCCGGGGCGGTCCGGGTCGGTCCCGGGCGGTCCCGGGCGGTCCGGGGCGGTCCCGGGCGGTCCGGGGCGGTCCCGGGCGGTCCGGCACGGTCCTGGGCGGTCCGGGGCAATCCGGGGCGGTCCGGGGCGGTCCGGGGCGGTCCCGGGCGGTCCCGGGCAGTCCCGGGCGGTCCCGGGCGGTCCGGGGCGGTCCTGGGCGGTCTGGGGCGGTCCGGGGCGGTCCCGGGCGGTCCCGGGCGGTCCGGGGTGGTCCCGGGCGGTCCCGGGCGGTCCCTAGCGGTCCGGTGCGGTCCTGGGCGGTCCGGGGCAGTCCCGGGCGGTTCGGGCCGGTCCCGGGCGGTCCGGGGCGGTCCCGGGCGGTCCGGGGCGGTCCCGGGCGGTCCGGGGCGGTCCCGGGCGGTCCGGGGCGGTCCCGGGCAGTCCGGGGCGGTCCCGGGCGGTCCTGTGCGGTCCCGGGCGGTCCCGGGCGGTCCCGGGCGGTCCCGGGTGTTCCCGGGCGGTCCCGGGCGGTCTCGGGCGGTTCGGGCGGTCCCGGGCGGTCCCGGGCGGTCCCGGGCAGTCCCGGGCGGTCCGGGGCGGTCCCGGTCAGTCCCGGGCGGTCCGGGGCGGTCCCGGGCGGTCCCGGGCGGTCCCCGGCGGTCCCGGGTGGTCCCGGGCAGTCTCGGGGAGCCCTGGGCGGTCACGGGCGGTCCCGGGTGGTCCCGGGCGGTCCGGGGCGGTCCCGGGCGGTCCGGGGCAATCCGGGGCGGTCCGGGGCGGTCCGGGGCGTTCCCGGGCGGTCCCGGCCAGTCCCGGGCGGTTCCGGGCGGTCCAGGGCGGTCCTGGGCGGTCTGGAGCGGTCCGGGGCGGTCCCGGGCGGTCCCGGGCAGTCCCGGGCGGTCCCGGGCGTTCCCGGGCGGTCCGGGGCAGTCCCGGGCGGTCCGGGGCGGTCCTGGGCGATCCCGTGCGGTCCCGGGCAGTTCCGGGCCATCCCGGGCGGTCCGGTGCGGTCCCAGGTGGTCCCGGGCGGTCCCGAGCGGTCCCGGGCGGTCTCGGGCGGTTCGGGCGGTCCCAGGCGGTCCCGGGTGGTCCCGGGCGGTCCCGGGCAGTCCCGGGCGGTCCGGGGCGGTCCCGGGCGGTCCCGGGCGGTCCGGGGCAGTCCCGGGCGGTCCCGGGCGGTCAAGGGGCGGTCCCGGGCGGTCCGGGGCAGTCCCGGGCGGTCCCGGGCGGTCCTGGTCGGTCCCCGGTGGTCCCGGGCGGTCCGGGGCGGTTTTGGGCGGTCCCGGGCGGTCCCGGGTGGTCCCGGGCGGTCCAGGGCGGTCCCGAGCGGTCCCGGGCGGTCCCGGGCGGTCCTGGGCGTTCCAGGGCGGTCCCGGGCGGTCCAGGGTGGTCCCGGGCGGTCCTGGGCGGTCCCGGGTGGTCCGAGGCGGTCCCGGGCGGTCCGGGGCGGTCCCGGGCGGTCCCGGGCGGTCCCGGGCGGTCCCGGGCGGTCCCGGGCGGTCCGGGGTGGTCCCGGGCGGTCCGGGGCGGTCCCGGGCGGTCCGGGGCGGTCCCGGGCGGTCCCGGGCGGTCCCGGGCGGTCCCGGGCGGTCCCGGGCGGTACCAGGCGGTCCCGGGCGGTTCGCGGCTATCTGGGGCGGTCCGGGGCGGTCCAGGTCGGTCCCAGGCGGTCCCGGGCGGTCCGGGGCGGTCCCGGGCGGTCCGGGGCGGTCCCGGGTGGTCCGGGACGGTCCTGGGCGGTCCGGGGCAATCCGGGGCGGTCCGGGGCGGTCCGGGGCGGTCCCGGGCGGTCCCGGGCGGTCCCGGGCGGTCCCGGGCGGTCCGGGGCGGTCCGGGGCGGTCCCGGGCGGTCCGGGGAGGTCCAGGGCGGTCCGGGGCGGTCCCGGGCGGTCCCGGACGGTCCCGGGCGGTCCCGGGCGGTCCCGGGCGGTCCCGGGCGGTCCGGGGCAGTCCCGGGCAGTCCGGGGCGGTCCCGGGCGGTCCGGGGCGGTCCCGGGTGGTCCGGGGCGGTCCCGGGCGGTCCGGGCCAATCCGGGGTGGTCCGGGGCGGTCCGGGGCGGTCCCGGGCGGTCCCGGGCAGTCCCGGGCGGTCCCTGGCGGTCCCGGGCGGTCCCGGGCGGTCCCGGGCGGTCCGGAGCGGTCTTGGGCGGTCCCGGGCGGTCCCGGGCGGTCCGGGGTGGTCCTGGGCGGTCCGGGCGGTCCCGGGCGGTCCGGGGCGGTCCCGGGCGGTCCGGGGCGGTCCGGGGCGGTCCCGGGCGGTCCCGGGCAGTCCCGGGCGGTCCCGGCCGGTCCCGGGCGGTCCCGGGCAGTCCCGGGCGGTCCCGGGCGGTCCCGGGCGGTCCCGGGCGGTCCGGGGCGGTCCCGGGCGGTCCCGGGCGCTCCCGGGCGGTCCCGGGCGGTCCCGGGCGGTCCGGGGCAGTCCCGGGCGGTCCGGGGCGGTCCTGGGCGATCCCGTGCGGTCCCGGGCGGTCCCGGGCCATCCCGGGCGGTCCGGTGCGGTCCCAGGCAGTCCCGGGCGGTCCCGGGTGGTCCCGGGCGGTCTCGGGCGGTTCGGGCGGTCCCGGGCGGTCCCGGGCGGTCCCGGGCGGTCCCGGCAGTCCCGGGCGGTCCGGGGCGGTCCCGGGCGGTCCCGGGCGGTCCGGGGCAGTCCCGGGCGGTCCCGGGCGGTCCCGGGCGGTCCCGGGCGGTCCCGGGCAGTCCCGGGCGGTCCTGGGCGGTCCTGGTCGGTCCCGGGTGGTCCCGGGCGGTCCGGGGCGGTCCTGGGCGGTCCCGGGCGGTCCCGGGTGGTCCCGGGCGGTCCAGGGCGGTCCGGGGCGGTCCCGGGCGGTCCTGGGCGTTCCAGGGCGGTCCCGGGAGGTCCAGGGTGGTCCCGGGCGGTCCTGGGCGGTCCCGGGCGGTCCGAGGCGGTCCCGGGCGGTCCGGGGCGGTCCCGGGCGGTCTCGGGTGGTCCCGGGCGTTCTAGGGCGGTCCCGGGCGGTCCGGGGCGGTCCCGGGCGGTCCTGGGCGGTCCCGGGCGTTCCTGGGCGGTCCGGGGCGGTCCCGGGCGGTCCTGGGCGGTCCCGGGCGGTCCCGGGCGGTCCCGGGCGGTCCGGGGTGGTCCCCGGCGGTCCGGGGCGGTCCCGGGCGGTCCGGGGCGGTCCCGGGTGGTCCCGGGCGGTCCCGGGCGGTCCCGGGCGGTCCCAGGCGGTCCCGGGCGGTCCCGGGCGGTTCGGGGCTATCTGGGGCAGTCCAGGGCGGTCCGGGTCGGTCCCGGGCGGTCCCGGGCGGTCCGGGGCGGTCCCGGGCGGTCCGGGGCGGTCCCGGGCGGTCCGGGACGGTCCTGGGCGGTCTGGGGCAATCCGGGGCGGTCCGGGGCGGTCCGGGGCGGTCCCGGGCGGTCCCGGGCAGTCCCGGGCGGTCCCGGGCGGTCCGGGGCGGTCCCTAGCGGTCCGGTGCGGTCCTGGGCGGTCCGGGGCAGTCCCGGGCGGTTCGGGCCGGTCCCGGGCGGTCCGGGGCGGTCCCGGGCGGTCCGGGGCGGTCCCGGGCGGTCCGGGGCGGTCCCGGGCGGTCCGGGGCGGTCCCGGGCGGTCCGGGGCGGTCCCGGGCGGTCCCGGGCGGTCCGGAGCGGTCTTGGGCGGTCCCGGGCGGTCCCGGGCGGTCCGGGGCGGTCCTGGGCGGTCCGGGGCGGTCCCGGGCGGTCCGGGGCGGTCCCGGGCGGTCCGGGGCGGTCCGGGGCGGTCCCGGGCGGTCCCGGGAGGTCCCGGGCGGTCCCGGCCGGTCCCGGGCGGTCCCGGGCAGTCCCGGGCGGTCCCGGGCGGTCCCGGGTGGTCCCGGGCGGTCCGGGGCGGTCCCGGGCGGTCCCGGGCGCTCCCGGGCGGTCCCGGGCGGTCCCGGGCGGTCCGGGGCAGTCCCGGGCGGTCCGGGGCGGTCCTGGGCGATCCCGTGCGGTCCCGGGCGGTCCCGGGCCATCCCAGGCGGTCCGGTGCGGTCCCAGGCAGTCCCGGGCGGTCCCGGGCGGTCCCGGGCGGTCTCGGGCGGTTCGGGCGGTCCCGGGCGGTCCCGGGCGGTCCCGGGCGGTCCCGGGCAGTCCCGGGCGGTCCGGGGCGGTCCCGGGCGGTCCCGGGCGGTCCGGGGCAGTCCCGGGTGGTCCCGGGCGGTCCCGGGCGGTCCCGGGCGGTCCCGGGCAGTCCCGGGCGGTCCTGGGCGGTCCTGGTCGGTCCCGGGTGGTCCCGGGCGGTCCGTGGCGGTCCTGGGCGGTCCCGGGCGGTCCCGGGTGGTCCCAGGCGGTCCAGGGCGGTCCCGGGCGGTCCCGGGCGGTCCCGGGCGTTCCAGGGCGGTCCCGGGCGGTCCAGGGTGGTCCCGGGCGGTCCTGGGCGGTCCCGGGCGGTCCGAGGCGGTCCCGGGCGGTCCGGGGCGGTCCCGGGCGGTCTCGGGCGGTCCCGGGCGTTCTAGGGCGGTCCCGGGCGGTCCGGGGCGGTCCGGGCGGTCCTGGGCGGTCCCGGGCGTTCCTGGGCGGTCCGGGGCGGTCCCGGGCGGTCCTGGGCGGTCCCGGGCGGTCCCGGGCGGTCCCGGGCGGTCCGGGGTGGTCCCCGGCGGTCCGGGGCGGTCCCGGGCGGTCCGGGGCGGTCCTCGGCGGTCCCGGGCGGTCCCGGGCGGTCCCGGGCGGTCCCAGGCGGTCCCGGGCGGTCCCGGGCGGTTCGGGGCTATCTGGGGCAGTCCGGGGCGGTCCGGGTCGGTCCCGGGCGGTCCCGGGCGGTCCGGGGCGGTCCCGGGCGGTCCGGGGCGGTCCCGGGCGGTCCGGCACGGTCCTGGGCGGTCCGGGGCAATCCGGGGCGGTCCGGGGCGGTCCGGGGCGGTCCCGGGCGGTCCCGGGCAGTCCCGGGCGGTCCCGGGCGGTCCGGGGCGGTCCTGGGCGGTCTGGGGCGGTCCGGGGCGGTCCCGGGCGGTCCCGGGCGGTCCGGGGTGGTCCCGGGCGGTCCCGGGCGGTCCCTAGCGGTCCGGTGCGGTCCTGGGCGGTCCGGGGCAGTCCCGGGCGGTTCGGGCCGGTCCCGGGCGGTCCGGGGCGGTCCCGGGCGGTCCGGGGCGGTCCCGGGCGGTCCGGGGCGGTCCCGGGCGGTCCGGGGCGGTCCCGGGCAGTCCGGGGCGGTCCCGTGCGGTCCTGTGCGGTCCCGGGCGGTCCCGGGCGGTCCCGGGCGGTCCCGGGTGTTCCCGGGCGGTCCCGGGCGGTCTCGGGCGGTTCGGGCGGTCCCGGGCGGTCCCGGGCGGTCCCGGGCGGTCCCGGGCAGTCCCGGGCGGTCCGGGGCGGTCCCGGTCAGTCCCGGGCGGTCCGGGGCGGTCCCGGGCGGTCCCGGGCGGTCCCGGGCGGTCCCGGGTGGTCCCGGGCAGTCTCGGGCAGCCCTGGGCGGTCACGGGCGGTCCCGGGTGGTCCCGGGCGGTCCGGGGCGGTCCCGGGCGGTCCGGGGCAATCCGGGGCGGTCCGGGGCGGTCCGGGGCGTTCCCGGGCGGTCCCGGCCAGTCCCGGGCGGTTCCGGGCGGTCCAGGGCGGTCCTGGGCGGTCTGGAGCGGTCCGGGGCGGTCCCGGGCGGTCCCGGGCAGTCCCGGGCGGTCCCGGGCGGTCCCGGGCGGTCCGGGGCAGTCCCGGGCGGTCCGGGGCGGTCCTGGGCGGTCCCGGGCGGTCCTGGGCGGTCCCGGGCGGTCCCGGGCGGTCCCGGGCGGTCCGGGGTGGTCCCCGGCGGTCCGGGGCGGTCCCGGGCGGTCCGGGGCGGTCCTCGGCGGTCCCGGGCGGTCCCGGGCGGTCCCGGGCGGTCCCAGGCGGTCCCGGGCGGTCCCGGGCGGTTCGGGGCTATCTGGGGCAGTCCGGGGCGGTCCGGGTCGGTCCCGGGCGGTCCCGGGCGGTCCGGGGCGGTCCCGGGCGGTCCGGGGCGGTCCCGGGCGGTCCGGCACGGTCCTGGGCGGTCCGGGGCAATCCGGGGCGGTCCGGGGCGGTCCGGGGCGGTCCCGGGCGGTCCCGGGCAGTCCCGGGCGGTCCCGGGCGGTCCGGGGCGGTCCTGGGCGGTCTGGGGCGGTCCGGGGCGGTCCCGGGCGGTCCCGGGCGGTCCGGGGTGGTCCCGGGCGGTCCCGGGCGGTCCCTAGCGGTCCGGTGCGGTCCTGGGCGGTCCGGGGCAGTCCCGGGCGGTTCGGGCCGGTCCCGGGCGGTCCGGGGCGGTCCCGGGCGGTCCGGGGCGGTCCCGGGCGGTCCGGGGCGGTCCCGGGCGGTCCGGGGCGGTCCCGGGCAGTCCGGGGCGGTCCCGGGCGGTCCTGTGCGGTCCCGGGCGGTCCCGGGCGGTCCCGGGCGGTCCCGGGTGTTCCCGGGCGGTCCCGGGCGGTCTCGGGCGGTTCGGGCGGTCCCGGGCGGTCCCGGGCGGTCCCGGGCAGTCCCGGGCGGTCCGGGGCGGTCCCGGTCAGTCCCGGGCGGTCCGGGGCGGTCCCGGGCGGTCCCGGGCGGTCCCGGGCGGTCCCGGGTGGTCCCGGGCAGTCTCGGGCAGCCCTGGGCGGTCACGGGCGGTCCCGGGTGGTCCCGGGCGGTCCGGGGCGGTCCCGGGCGGTCCGGGGCAATCCGGGGCGGTCCGGGGCGGTCCGGGGCGTTCCCGGGCGGTCCCGGCCAGTCCCGGGCGGTTCCGGGCGGTCCAGGGCGGTCCTGGGCGGTCTGGAGCGGTCCGGGGCGGTCCCGGGCGGTCCCGGGCAGTCCCGGGCGGTCCCGGGCGTTCCCGGGCGGTCCGGGGCAGTCCCGGGCGGTCCGGGGCGGTCCTGGGCGATCCCGTGCGGTCCCGGGCAGTTCCGGGCCATCCCGGGCGGTCCGGTGCGGTCCCAGGTGGTCCCGGGCGGTCCCGAGCGGTCCCGGGCGGTCTCGGGCGGTTCGGGCGGTCCCAGGCGGTCCCGGGTGGTCCCGGGCGGTCCCGGGCAGTCCCGGGCGGTCCGGGGCGGTCCCGGGCGGTCCCGGGCGGTCCGGGGCAGTCCCGGGCGGTCCCGGGCGGTCAAGGGGCGGTCCCGGGCGGTCCGGGGCAGTCCCGGGCGGTCCCGGGCGGTCCTGGTCGGTCCCCGGTGGTCCCGGGCGGTCCGGGGCGGTTTTGGGCGGTCCCGGGCGGTCCCGGGTGGTCCCGGGCGGTCCAGGGCGGTCCCGAGCGGTCCCGGGCGGTCCCGGGCGGTCCTGGGCGTTCCAGGGCGGTCCCGGGCGGTCCAGGGTGGTCCCGGGCGGTCCTGGGCGGTCCCGGGTGGTCCGAGGCGGTCCCGGGCGGTCCGGGGCGGTCCCGGGCGGTCCCGGGCGGTCCCGGGCGGTCCCGGGCGGTCCCGGGCGGTCCGGGGTGGTCCCGGGCGGTCCGGGGCGGTCCCGGGCGGTCCGGGGCGGTCCCGGGCGGTCCCGGGCGGTCCCGGGCGGTCCCGGGCGGTCCCGGGCGGTACCAGGCGGTCCCGGGCGGTTCGCGGCTATCTGGGGCGGTCCGGGGCGGTCCAGGTCGGTCCCAGGCGGTCCCGGGCGGTCCGGGGCGGTCCCGGGCGGTCCGGGGCGGTCCCGGGTGGTCCGGGACGGTCCTGGGCGGTCCGGGGCAATCCGGGGCGGTCCGGGGCGGTCCGGGGCGGTCCCGGGCGGTCCCGGGCAGTCCCGGGCGGTCCCGGGCGGTCCGGGGCGGTCCGGGGCGGTCCCGGGCGGTCCGGGGAGGTCCAGGGCGGTCCGGGGCGGTCCCGGGCGGTCCCGGACGGTCCCGGGCGGTCCCGGGCGGTCCCGGGCGGTCCCGGGCGGTCCGGGGCAGTCCCGGGCAGTCCGGGGCGGTCCCGGGCGGTCCGGGGCGGTCCCGGGTGGTCCGGGGCGGTCCCGGGCGGTCCGGGCCAATCCGGGGTGGTCCGGGGCGGTCCGGGGCGGTCCCGGGCGGTCCCGGGCAGTCCCGGGCGGTCCCTGGCGGTCCCGGGCGGTCCCGGGCGGTCCCGGGCGGTCCGGAGCGGTCTTGGGCGGTCCCCGGGCGGTCCCGGGCGGTCCGGGGTGGTCCTGGGCGGTCCGGGCGGTCCCGGGCGGTCCGGGGCGGTCCCGGGCGGTCCGGGGCGGTCCGGGGCGGTCCCGGGCGGTCCCGGGCAGTCCCGGGCGGTCCCGGCCGGTCCCGGGCGGTCCCGGGCAGTCCCGGGCGGTCCCGGGCGGTCCCGGGCGGTCCCGGGCGGTCCGGGGCGGTCCCGGGCGGTCCCGGGCGCTCCCGGGCGGTCCCGGGCGGTCCCGGGCGGTCCGGGGCAGTCCCGGGCGGTCCGGGGCGGTCCTGGGCGATCCCGTGCGGTCCCGGGCGGTCCCGGGCCATCCCGGGCGGTCCGGTGCGGTCCCAGGCAGTCCCGGGCGGTCCCGGGTGGTCCCGGGCGGTCTCGGGCGGTTCGGGCGGTCCCGGGCGGTCCCGGGCGGTCCCGGGCGGTCCCGGCAGTCCCGGGCGGTCCGGGGCGGTCCCGGGCGGTCCCGGGCGGTCCGGGGCAGTCCCGGGCGGTCCCGGGCGGTCCCGGGCGGTCCCGGGCGGTCCCGGGCAGTCCCGGGCGGTCCTGGGCGGTCCTGGTCGGTCCCGGGTGGTCCCGGGCGGTCCGGGGCGGTCCTGGGCGGTCCCGGGCGGTCCCGGGTGGTCCCGGGCGGTCCAGGGCGGTCCGGGGCGGTCCCGGGCGGTCCCGGGCGTTCCAGGGCGGTCCCGGGAGGTCCAGGGTGGTCCCGGGCGGTCCTGGGCGGTCCCGGGCGGTCCGAGGCGGTCCCGGGCGGTCCGGGGCGGTCCCGGGCGGTCTCGGGTGGTCCCGGGCGTTCTAGGGCGGTCCCGGGCGGTCCGGGGCGGTCCCGGGCGGTCCTGGGCGGTCCCGGGCGTTCCTGGGCGGTCCGGGGCGGTCCCGGGCGGTCCTGGGCGGTCCCGGGCGGTCCCGGGCGGTCCCGGGCGGTCCGGGGTGGTCCCCGGCGGTCCGGGGCGGTCCCGGGCGGTCCGGGGCGGTCCCGGGTGGTCCCGGGCGGTCCCGGGCGGTCCCGGGCGGTCCCAGGCGGTCCCGGGCGGTCCCGGGCGGTTCGGGGCTATCTGGGGCAGTCCAGGGCGGTCCGGGTCGGTCCCGGGCGGTCCCGGGCGGTCCGGGGCGGTCCCGGGCGGTCCGGGGCGGTCCCGGGCGGTCCGGGACGGTCCTGGGCGGTCTGGGGCAATCCGGGGCGGTCCGGGGCGGTCCGGGGCGGTCCCGGGCGGTCCCGGGCAGTCCCGGGCGGTCCCGGGCGGTCCGGGGCGGTCCCTAGCGGTCCGGTGCGGTCCTGGGCGGTCCGGGGCAGTCCCGGGCGGTTCGGGCCGGTCCCGGGCGGTCCGGGGCGGTCCCGGGCGGTCCGGGGCGGTCCCGGGCGGTCCGGGGCGGTCCCGGGCGGTCCGGGGCGGTCCCGGGCAGTCCTGTGCGGTCCCGGGCGGTCCCGGGCGGTCCCGGGCGGTCCCGGGCGTTCCCGGGCGGTCCCGGGCGGTCTCGGGCGGTTCGGGCGGTCCCGGGCGGTCCCGGGCGGTCCCGGGCGGTCCCGGGCAGTCCCGGGCGGTCCGGGGCGGTCCCGGTCAGTCCCGGGCGGTCCGGGGCGGTCCCGGGCGGTCCCGGGCGGTCCCGGGCGGTCCCGGGTGGTCCCGGGCAGTCTCGGGCAGCCCTGGGCGGTCACGGGCGGTCCCGGGTGGTCCCGGGCGGTCCGGGCGGTCCCGGGCGGTCTGGGGCAATCCGGGGCGGTCCGGGGCGGTCCGGGGCGGTCCCGGGCGGTCCCGGGCAGTTCCGGGCAGTTCCGGGCGGTCCAGGGCGGTCCTGGGCGGTCTGGAGCGGTCCGGGGCGGTCCCGGGCGGTCCCGGGCAGTCCCGGGCGGACCCGGGCGGTCCGGGGCGGTCCTGGGCAGTCTGGGGCCGTCCGGAGCGGTCCCGGGCGGTCCCGGGCGGTCCGGGGCTGTCCCGGGCGGTCCCGGGCGGTCCCTAGTGGTCCGGTGCGGTCCTGGGCGGTCCGGGGTGGTCCCGGGCGGTCCGGGCCGGTCCCGGGCGGTCCGGGGCGGTTCCGGGCGGTCTGGGGCGGTCCCGGGCGGTCCGGGGCGGTCCCGGGCGGTCCGGGGCGGTCCTGGGCGGTCCTGTGCGGTCCCGGGCGGTCCCGGGCGGTCCCGGGCGGTCCGGGGCGGTCCTGGGCGGTCCGGGGCGGTCCAGGCGGTCCGGGGCGGTCCCGGGCAGTCCGGGGCGGTCTCGGGCGGTCCTGTGCGGTCCCGGGCGGTCCCGGGCGGTCCCGGGCGGTCCGGTGCGGTCCCGGGTGGTCCCGGGCGTTCCTGGGCGGTCCCGGGCGGTTTCGGGCGGTTCGGGCGGTCCCGGGCGGTCCCGGGCGGTCCCGGGCGGTCCCGGGCAGTCCCGGGCGGTCCAGGGCGGTTCCGGTCGGTCCCGGGCGGTCCGGGGCGGTCCCGGGCGGTCCCGGGCGGTCCCGGGCGGTCCCGGGTGGTCCCGGGCAGTCCCGGGCGGCCCCGGGCGGTCCCGGGAGGTCCCGGGTGGTCCCGGGCAGTCCGGAGCGGTCCCGGGCGGTCCGGGGCAATCCGGGGCGGTCCGAGGCGGTCCGGGGCGGTCCCGGGCGGTCCCGGGCGGTCCCGGGCGGTCCGGGGCGGTCCTGGGCGGTCTGGGGCGGTCCGGGGCGGTCCCGGGCGGTCCCGGGCAGTCCCGGGCGGTCCCGGGCGGTCCGGGGCGGTCCTGGGCGGTCTGGGGCGGTCCGGGGCGGTCCCGGGCGGTCCCGGGCGGTCTGGGGCGGTCCCGGGCGGTCCCGGGCGGTCCCTAGCGGTCCGGTGCGGTCCCGGGCGGTCCGGGGCGGTCCCGGGCGGTCCGGGGCGGTCCCGGGCGGTCCGGGGCGGTCCCGGGCGGTCCGGGGCGGTCCCGGGCGGTCCGGGGCAATCCGGGGCGGTCCGAGGCGGTCCGGGGCGGTCCCGGGCGGTCCCGGGCGGTCCCGGGCGGTCCGGGGCGGTCCTGGGCGGTCTGGGGCGGTCCGGGGCGGTCCCGGGCGGTCCCGGGCAGTCCCGGGCGGTCCCGGGCGGTCCGGGGCGGTCCTGGGCGGTCTGGGGCGGTCCGGGGCGGTCCCGGGCGGTCCCGGGCGGTCCGGGGCGGTCCCGGGCGGTCCCGGGAGGTCCCTAGCGGTCCGGTGCGGTCCCGGGCGGTCCGGGGCGGTCCCGGGCGGTCCGGGGCGGTCCCGGGCGGTCCGGGGCGGTCCCGGGCGGTCCGGGGCGGTCCCGGGCGGTCCCGGGCGGTCCGGAGCGGTCTTGGGCGGTCCCGGGCGGTCCCGGGCGGTCCGGGGCAGTCCTGGGCGGTCCGGGGCGGTCCCGGGCGGTCCGGGGCGGTCCCGGGCGGTCCGTGGCGGTCCGGGGCGGTCCCGGGCGGTCCCGGGCGGTCCCGGGCGGTCCCGGCCGGTCCCGGGCGGTCCCGGGCAGTCCCGGGCGGTCCCGGGCGGTCCCGGGCGGTCCCGGGCGGTCCGGGGCGGTCCCGGGCGATCCCGGGCGCTCCCGGGCGGTCCCGGGCGGTCCCGGGCGGTCCGGGGCAGTCCCGGGCGGTCCGGGGCGGTCCTGGGCGATCCCGTGCGGTCCCGGGCGGTCCCGGGCCATCCCAGGCGGTCCGGTGCGGTCCCAGGCAGTCCCGGGCGGTCCCGGGCGGTCCCGGGCGGTCTCGGGCGGTTCGGGCGGTCCCGAGCGGTCCCGGGCGGTCCCGGGCGGTCCCGGGCAGTCCCGGGCGGTCCGGGGCGGTCCCGGGCGGTCCCGGGCGGTCCGGGGCAGTCCCGGGCGGTCCCGGGCGGTCCCGGGCGGTCCCGGGCGGTCCCGGGCAGTCCCGGGCGGTCCTGGGCGGTCCTGGTCGGTCCCGGGTGGTCCCGGGCGGTCCGTGGTGGTCCTGGGCGGTCGCGGGCGGTCCCGGGTGGTCCCGGGCGGTCCAGGGCGGTTTCGGGCGGTTCGGGCGGTCCCGGGCAGTCCCGGGCGGTCCCGGGCGGTCCCGGGCAGTCCCGGGCGGTCCAGGGCGGTCCCGGTCGGTCCCGGGCGGTCCGGGGCGGTCCCGGGCGGTCCCGGGCGGTCCCGGGCGGTCCCGGGTGGTCCCGGGCAGTCCCGGGCGGCCCCGGGCGGTCCCGGGAGGTCCCGGGTGGTCCCGGGCAGTCCGGAGCGGTCCCGGGCGGTCCGGGGCAATCCGGGGCGGTCCGAGGCGGTCCGGGGCGGTCCCGGGCGGTCCCGGGCGGTCCCGGGCGGTCCGGGGCGGTCCTGGGCGGTCTGGGGCGGTCCGGGGCGGTCCCGGGCGGTCCCAGGAAGTCCCGGGCGGTCCCGGGCGGTCCGGGGCGGTCCTGGGCGGTCTGGGGCGGTCCGGGGCGGTCCCGGGCGGTCCCGGGCGGTCCGGGGCGGTCCCGGGCGGTCCCGGGCGGTCCCTAGCGGTCCGGTGCGGTCCCGGGCGGTCCTGGGCGGTCCCGGGCGGTCCGGGGCGGACCCGGGCGGTCCGGGGCGGTCCCGGGCGGTCCGGGGCGGTCCCGGGCGGTCCCGGGCGGTCCGGAGCGGTCTTGGGCGGTCCCGGGCGGTCCCGGGCGGTCCGGGGCGGTCCTGGGCGGTCCGGGGCGGTCCCGGGCGGTCCGGGGCGGTCCCGGGCGGTCCGGGGCGGTCCGGGGCGGTCCCGGGCGGTCCGGGGCGGTCCCGGGCGGTCCGGGGCGGTCCCGGGCGGTCCCGGGCGGTCCGGAGCGGTCTTGGGCGGTCCCGGGCGGTCCCGGGCGGTCCGGGGCAGTCCTGGGCGGTCCGGGGCGGTCCCGGGCGGTCCGGGGCGGTCCCGGGCGGTCCGTGGCGGTCCGGGGCGGTCCCGGGCGGTCCCGGGCGGTCCCGGGCGGTCCCGGCCGGTCCCGGGCGGTCCCGGGCAGTCCCGGGCGGTCCCGGGCGGTCCCGGGCGGTCCCGGGCGGTCCGGGGCGGTCCCGGGCGATCCCGGGCGCTCCCGGGCGGTCCCGGGCGGTCCCGGGCGGTCCGGGGCAGTCCCGGGCGGTCCGGGGCGGTCCTGGGCGATCCCGTGCGGTCCCGGGCGGTCCCGGGCCATCCCAGGCGGTCCGGTGCGGTCCCAGGCAGTCCCGGGCGGTCCCGGGCGGTCCCGGGCGGTCTCGGGCGGTTCGGGCGGTCCCGAGCGGTCCCGGGCGGTCCCGGGCGGTCCCGGGCAGTCCCGGGCGGTCCGGGGCGGTCCCGGGCGGTCCCGGGCGGTCCGGGGCAGTCCCGGGCGGTCCCGGGCGGTCCCGGGCGGTCCCGGGCGGTCCCGGGCAGTCCCGGGCGGTCCTGGGCGGTCCTGGTCGGTCCCGGGTGGTCCCGGGCGGTCCGTGGTGGTCCTGGGCGGTCGCGGGCGGTCCCGGGTGGTCCCAGGCGGTCCAGGGCGGTTTCGGGCGGTTCGGGCGGTCCCGGGCAGTCCCGGGCGGTCCCGGGCGGTCCCGGGCAGTCCCGGGCGGTCCAGGGCGGTCCCGGTCGGTCCCGGGCGGTCCGGGGCGGTCCCGGGCGGTCCCGGGCGGTCCCGGGCGGTCCCGGGTGGTCCCGGGCAGTCCCGGGCGGCCCCGGGCGGTCCCGGGAGGTCCCGGGTGGTCCCGGGCAGTCCGGAGCGGTCCCGGGCGGTCCGGGGCAATCCGGGGCGGTCCGAGGCGGTCCGGGGCGGTCCCGGGCGGTCCCGGGCGGTCCCGGGCGGTCCGGGGCGGTCCTGGGCGGTCTGGGGCGGTCCGGGGCGGTCCCGGGCGGTCCCAGGAAGTCCCGGGCGGTCCCGAGCGGTCCGGGGCGGTCCTGGGCGGTCTGGGGCGGTCCGGGGCGGTCCCGGGCGGTCCCGGGCGGTCCGGGGCGGTCCCGGGCGGTCCCGGGCGGTCCCTAGCGGTCCGGTGCGGTCCCGGGCGGTCCTGGGCGGTCCCGGGCGGTCCGGGGCGGTCCCGGGCGGTCCGGGGCGGTCCCGGGCGGTCCGGGGCGGTCCCGGGCGGTCCCGGGCGGTCCGGAGCGGTCTTGGGCGGTCCCGGGCGGTCCCGGGCGGTCCGGGGCGGTCCTGGGCGGTCCGGGGCGGTCCCGGGCGGTCCGGGGCGGTCCCGGGCGGTCCGGGGCGGTCCGGGGCGGTCCCGGGCGGTCCCGGGCGGTCCCGGGCGGTCCCGGCCGGTCCCGGGCGGTCCCGGGCAGTCCTGGGCGGTCCCGGGCGGTCCCGGGCGGTCCCGGGCGGTCCGGGGCGGTCCCGGGCGGTCCCGGGCGCTCCCGGGCGGTCCCGGGCGGTCCCGGGCGGTCCGGGGCAGTCCCGGGCGGTCCGGGGCGGTCCTGGGCGATCCCGTGCGGTCCCGGGCGGTCCCGGGCCATCCCAGGCGGTCCGGTGCGGTCCCAGGCAGTCCCGGGCGGTCCCGGGCGGTCCCGGGCGGTCTCGGGCGGTTCGGGCGGTCCCGGGCGGTCCCGGGCGGTCCCGGGCGGTCCCGGGCAGTCCCGGGCGGTCCGGGGCGGTCCCGGGCGGTCCCGGGCGGTCCGGGGCAGTCCCGGGTGGTCCCGGGCGGTCCCGGGCGGTCCCGGGCGGTCCCGGGCAGTCCCGGGCGGTCCTGGGCGGTCCTGGTCGGTCCCGGGTGGTCCCGGGCGGTCCGTGGCGGTCCTGGGCGGTCCCGGGCGGTCCCGGGTGGTCCCGGGCGGTCCAGGGCGGTCCCGGGTGGTCCCGGGCGGTCCCGGGCGTTCCAGGGCGGTCCCGGGCGGTCCAGGGTGGTCCCGGGCGGTCCTGGGCGGTCCCGGGCGGTCCGAGGCGGTCCCGGGCGGTCCGGGGCGGTCCCGGGCGGTCTCGGGCGGTTCCGGGCGTTCTAGGGCGGTCCCGGGCGGTCCGGGGCGGTCCGGGCGGTCCTGGGCGGTCCCGGGCGTTCCTGGGCGGTCCGGGGCGGTCCCGGGCGGTCCTGGGCGGTCCCGGGCGGTCCCGGGCGGTCCCGGGCGGTCCGGGGTGGTCCCCGGCGGTCCGGGGCGGTCCCGGGCGGTCCGGGGCGGTCCTCGGCGGTCCCGGGCGGTCCCGGGCGGTCCCGGGCGGTCCCAGGCGGTCCCGGGCGGTCCCGGGCGGTTCGGGGCTATCTGGGGCAGTCCGGGGCGGTCCGGGTCGGTCCCGGGCGGTCCCGGGCGGTCCGGGGCGGTCCCGGGCAGTCCGGGGCGGTCCCGGGCGGTCCGGCACGGTCCTGGGCGGTCCGGGGCAATCCGGGGCGGTCCGGGGCGGTCCGGGGCGGTCCCGGGCGGTCCCGGGCAGTCCCGGGCGGTCCCGGGCGGTCCGGGGCGGTCCTGGGCGGTCTGGGGCGGTCCGGGGCGGTCCCGGGCGGTCCCGGGCGGTCCGGGGTGGTCCCGGGCGGTCCCGGGCGGTCCCTAGCGGTCCGGTGCGGTCCTGGGCGGTCCGGGGCAGTCCCGGGCGGTTCGGGCCGGTCCCGGGCGGTCCGGGGCGGTCCCGGGCGGTCCGGGGCGGTCCCGGGCGGTCCGGGGCGGTCCCGGGCGGTCCGGGGCGGTCCCGGGCAGTCCGGGGCGGTCCCGGGCGGTCCTGTGCGGTCCCGGGCGGTCCCGGGCGGTCCCGGGCGGTCCCGGGTGTTCCCGGGCGGTCCCGGGCGGTCTCGGGCGGTTCGGGCGGTCCCGGGCGGTCCCGGGCGGTCCCGGGCGGTCCCGGGCAGTCCCGGGCGGTCCGGGGCGGTCCCGGTCAGTCCCGGGCGGTCCGGGGCGGTCCCGGGCGGTCCCGGGCGGTCCCGGGCGGTCCCGGGTGGTCCCGGGCAGTCTCGGGCAGCCCTGGGCGGTCACGGGCGGTCCCGGGTGGTCGCGGGCGGTCCGGGGCGGTCCCGGGCGGTCCGGGGCAATCCGGGGCGGTCCGGGGCGGTCCGGGGCGGTCCCGGGCGGTCCCGGCCAGTCCCGGGCGGTTCCGGGCGGTCCAGGGCGGTCCTGGGCGGTCTGGAGCGGTCCGGGGCGGTCCCGGGCGGTCCCGGGCAGTCCCGGGCGGTCCCGGGCGGTCCGGGGCGGTCCTGGGCGGTCTGGGGGCCGTCCGGAGCGGTCCCGGGCGGTCCCGGGCGGTCCAGGGCGGTCCCGGGCGGTCCCGGGCGGTCCCTAGCGGTCCGGTGCGGTCCTGGGCGGTCCGGGGTGGTCCCGGGCGGTCCGGGGCGGTTCCGGGCGGTCTGGGGCGGTCCCGGGCGGTCCGGGGCGGTCCCGGGCGGTCCGGGGCGGTCCCTGGGTGGTCCTGTGCGGTCCCGGGCGGTCCCGGGCGGTCCCTAGCGGTCCGGTGCGGTCCTGGGCGGTCCGGGTGGTCCCGGGCGGTCCGGGGCGGTTCCGGGCGGTCTGGGGCGGTCCCGGGCGGTCCGGGGCGGTCCCGGGCGGTCCGGGGCGGTCCTGGGCGGTCCTGTGCGGTCCCGGGCGGTCCCGGGCGGTCCCGGGCGGTCCGGGGCGGTCCTGGGCGGTCCGGGGTGGTCCGGCGGTCCGGGGTGGTCCCGGGCAGTCCGGGGCGGTCTCGGGCGGTCCTGTGCGGTCCCGGGCGGTCTCGGGCGGTCCCGGGCGGTCCGGTGCGGTCCCGGGCGGTCCCGGGCGTTCCTGGGCGGTCCCGGGCGGTTTCGGGCGGTTCGGGCGGTCCGGGGCGGTCCTGGGCGGTCTGGGGCCGTCCGGAGCGGTCCCGGGCAGTCCCGGGCGGTCCAGGGCGGTCCCGGGGCGGTCCCGGGCGGTCCCTAGCGGTCCGGTGCGGTCCTGGGCGGTCCCGGGCGGTTTCGGGCGGTTCGGGCGGTCCGGGGCGGTCCTGGCGGTCTGGGGCCGTCCGGAGCGGTCCCGGGCGGTCCCGGGCGGTCCAGGGCGGTCCCGGGCGGTCCCGGGCGGTCCCTAGCGGTCCGGTGCGGTCCTGGGCGGTCCGGGGTGGTCCCGGGCGGTCCGGGCCGGTCCCGGGCGGTCCGGGGCGGTTCCGGGCGGTCTGGGGCGGTCCCGGGCGATCCGGGGCGGTCCCGGGCGGTCCGGGGCGGTCCTGGGCGGTCCTGTGCGGTCCCGGGCGGTCCCGGGCGGTCCCGGGCGGTCCGGGGCGGTCCTGGGCGGTCCGGGGCGGTCCGGGCGGTCCGGGGCGGTCCCGGGCAGTCCGGGGCGGTCTCGGGCGGTCCTGTGCGGTCCCGGGCGGTCTCGGGCGGTCCCGGGCGGTCCGGTGCGGTCCCGGGCGGTCCCGGGCGTTCCTGGGCGGTCCCGGGCGGTTTCGGGCGGTTCGGGCGGTCCGGGGCGGGTCCCTGGGCGGTCTGGGGCCGTCCGGAGCGGTCCCGGGCGGTCCCGGGCGGTCCAGGGCGGTCCCGGGCGGTCCCGGGCGGTCCCTAGCGGTCCGGTGCGGTCCTGGCGGTCCGGGGTGGTCCCGGGCGGTCCGGGCCGGTCCCGGGCGGTCCGGGGCGGTCCGGGCGGTCTGGGGCGGTCCCGGGCGGTCCGGGGCGGTCCCGGGCGGTTCGGGGCGGTCCTGGGCGGTCCTGGCGGTCCCGGGCGGTCCCGGGCGGTCCCGGGCGGTCCGGGGCGGTCCTGGGCGGTCCGGGGCGGTCCGGGCGGTCCGGGGCGGTCCCGGGCAGTCCGGGGCGGTCTCCGGGCGGTCCCGGGCGGTCCGGTGCGGTCCTGGGCGGTCCCGGGCGTCCTGGGCGGTCCCGGGCGGTTTCGGGCGGTTCGGGCGGTCCCGGGCGGTCCCGGGCGGTCCCGGGCGGTCCCGGGCAGTCCCGGGCGGTCCAGGGCGGTCCCGGTCGGTCCCGGGCGGTCCGGGGCGGTCCCGGGCGGTCCCGGGCGGTCCCGGGCGGTCCCGGTGGTCCCGGGCAGTCCCGGGCGGCCCCGGGCGGTCCCGGAGGTCCCGGGTGGTCCCGGGCAGTCCGGAGCGGTCCCGGGCGGTCCGGGGCAATCCGGGGCGGTCCCGGGCGGTCCCGGGCGGTCCCGGGCGGTCCGGGGCGGTCCTGGGCGGTCTGGGGCGGTCCGGGGCGGTCCCGGGCGGTCCCGGGCAGTCCCGGGTGGTCCCGGGCGGTCCGGGGCGGTCCTGGGCGGTCTGGGGCGGTCTGGGGCGGTCCCGGGCGGTCCCGGGCGGTCCGGGGCGGTCCCGGGCGGTCCCGGGCGGTCCCTATCGGTCTGGTGCGGTCCCGGGCGGTCCGGGGCGGTCCCGGACGGTCCGGGGCGGTCCCGGGCGGTCCGGGGCGGTCCCGGGCGGTCCGGGGCGGTCCCGGGCGGTCCTGTGCCGTCCCGGGCGGTCCCGGGCGGTCCCGGGCGGTCCGATGCGGTCCCGGGCGGTCCCGGGCGGTCCCGGGCGGTCCCGGGCAGTCCCGGGCGGTCCGGTGCAGTCCCGGTCGGTCCCGGGCGTCCGGGCGGTCCCGGGCGGTTCCGGGCGGTCCCGGGCGGTCCCGGGTGGTCCCGGGCAGTCCCGAGCGGTCCCGGGCGGTCCCGGGCGGTCCCGGGTGGTCCCGGGCGGTCCGGGGCGGTCCTGGGCGGTCCCGGGCGCTCCCGGGCGGTCCCGGGCGGTCCCGGGCGGTCCTGGGCGGTCCCGGGCGGTCCCGGGTGGTCCCGGGCGGTCCAGGGCAGTCCCGGGCGGTCCTGGGCGGTCCCGGGCGGTCTCTGGGCGGTCCCGGGCGGTCCCGGGCGTTCCAGGGCGGTCCAGGGCGGTCCAGTGCGGTCCCGGACGGTCCTGGCGGTACCGGGCGGTCTGAGGTGGTCCCAAGCGGTCCGGGGCGGTTTCGGGCGGTCCCGGGCGGTCCCGGGCGTTCTAGGGCGGTCCCGGGCGGTCCGGGGCGGTCCCGGGCGGTCCCGGGCGGTCCCGGGCGGTCGGGGCGGTCCTGGGCTGTCCGGGTGTGGTCCTGGGCGGTCCGGGTGCGGTCCCGGGCGGTCCGGGGCGGTCCCGGGCGGTCACGGGCAGTCCCGGGTGGTCCCGGGTGGTCCCGGGCGGTCTCGGGCGGTCCCGGGCGGTCCCGGCGGTCCAGGGCGGTCCCGGGCGGTCCCAGGCGGTCCCGGGCGGTCCCGGGCGGTCCGGGACGGTCCCGGGCGCGGTCCCGGGCGGTCCCGGCGGTCCCGGGCGGTCCCGGGCGGGTCCAGAGCGGTCCCTGGCGGTCCCGGGCGGTCCCGGGCGGTCCCGGGCGGTCCGGGGCGGTCCCGGGCGGTCCGGGGCGGTCCTGGGCGGTCCGGGGCGGTCCCGGGCGGTCCGGGGCGGTCCCGGGCGGTCCGGGGCGGTCCCGGGCGGTCCGGGGCGGTCCCGGACGGTCCGGGGCAATCCGGCGTAGTCCGGGGCGGTCCGGGGCGGTCCCGGGCGGTCCCGGGCAGTCCCGGGCGGTCCCGGGCGGTCCAGAGCGGTCCCGGGCGGTCCCGGGCGGTCCCGGGCGGTCCCGGGCGGTCCCGGGCGGTCCCGGGCGGTCCCGGGCGGTCCCGGGCGGTCCGGAGCGGTCTTGGGCGGTCCCGGGCTGTCCCGGCGGTCCGAGGCGGTCCTGGGCGGTCCGGGGCGGTCCCGGGCGATCCGGGGCGGTCCCGGGCTGTCCGGGGCGGTCCGGGGCAGTCCCGGGCGGTCCCGGGCGGTCCCGGGCGGTCCCGGCAGTCCCGGGCGGTCCCGGGCGGTCCCGGGCGGTCCCGGGTGGTCCCGGGCGGTCCGGGGCGGTCCCGGGCGGTCCTGGGCGCTCCCGGGCGGTCCCGGGCGGTCCCGGGCGGTCCGGGGCAGTCCCGAGCGGTCTGGGGCGGTCCTGGGCGGTCCCGTGCGGTCCCAGGCGGTCCCGGGCGGTCCCGGGCGGTCCGGTGCGGTCCCGAGCGGTCCCGGGCGGTCCCGGGCGGTCTCGGGCGGTTCGGGCGGTCCCGGGCGGTCCCGGGCGGTCCGGTGCGGTCCCGGGCGGTCCCGGGCATTCCCGGGCGGTCCCGGGCGGTCTCGGGCAGTTCGGGCGGTCCCGGGCGGTCCCGGGCGGTCCCGGGCGGTCCCAGGCAGTCCCGGGCGGTCCGGGGTGGTCCCAGTCGGTCCCGGGCGGTCCGGGCGGTCCCGGGCGGTCCTGGGCGGTCCCGGGCGGTCCCGGGCAGTCCCGGGCGGTCCCGGGCGGTCCCGGGCGGTCCCGGGTGGTCCGGGCGGTCCGGGGCGGTCCCGGGCGGTCCTGGGCGCTCCCGGGCGGTCCCGGGCGGTCCCGGGCGGTCCCGGGCGGTCCCGGGCGGTCCCGGGTGGTCCCGGGCGGTCCAGGGCGGTCCCGGGCGGTCCTGGGTGGTCCCGGGCGGTCTCGGGCGGTCCCGGGCGGTCCAGTGCGGTCACGGCGGTCCTGGGCGGTCCCGGGCGGTCCGAGGTGGTCCCGGGCGGTCTGGGGCGGTCTCGGGCGGTCCCGGGCGGTCCCGGGCGTTCTAGGGCGGTCCCGGGCGGTCCGGGGCGGTCCCGGGCGGTCCCGGGCAGTCCCGGGCGGTCCGGGGCGGTCCCGGACGGTCCGGGGCTATCCGGGGTGGTCCGGGGCGGTCCGGGGCGGTCTGAGGTGGTCCCGGGCGGTCCGGGGCGGTCTCGGGCGGTCCCGGGCGGTCCCGGGCGTTCTAGGGCAGTCCCGGGCGGTCCCGGGCGGTCCCGGGCGGTCCCAGGCAGTCCCGGGCGGTCCGGGGCGGTCCCGGTCGGTCCCGGGCGGTCCGGGGCGGTCCCGGGCGGTCCCGGGCGGTCCCGGGCGGTCCCGGGCAGTCCCGGGCGGTCCCGGGCGGTCCCGGGCGGTCCCGGGTGGTCCCGGGCAGTCCGGGGCGGTCCCGGGCGGTCCTGGGCGCTCCCGGGCGGTCCCGGGCGGTCCCGGGCGGTCCCGGGCGGTCCCGGGCGGTCCCGGGTGGTCCCGGGCGGTCCAGGGCGGTCCTGGGCGGTCCTGGGCGGTCCCGGGCGGTCTCGGGCGGTCCGGGCGGTCCAGTGCGGTCACGGGCGGTCCTGGGCGGTCCTGGGCGGTCCCGGGCGGTCTCGGGCGGTCTCGGGCGGTCCGGGCGGTCCCGGGCGTTCTAGGGCGGTCCCGGGCGGTCCGGGGCGGTCCCGGGCGGTCCCGGGCGGTCCCGGGCGGTCCCGGGCGGTCCGGTGCGGTCCCGGGCGTTCTAGGGCGGTCCCGGGCGGTCCAGGGCGGTCCTGTGCGGTCCCGGGCGGTCCCGGGCGGTCCCGGGCGGTCCGGTGCGGTCCCGGGCGGTCCCAGGCGTTCCTGGGCGGTCCCGGGCGGTTTCGGGCGGTCGGGCGGTCCCGGGCGGTCCCGGGCGGTCCCGGGCGGTCCCGGGCAGTCCCGGGCGGTCCAGGGCGGTCCCGGTCGGTCCCGGGCGGTCGGGGCGGTCCCGGGCGGTCCCGGCGGTCCCGGGCGGTCCCGGGTGGTCCGGGCAGTCCCGGGCGGCCCCGGGCGGTCCCGGGAGGTCCCGGGTGGTCCCGGGCAGTCCGGAGCGGTCCCGGGCGGTCCGGGCAATCCGGGGCGGTCCCGGGCGGTCCCGGGCGGTCCCGGGCAGTCCCGGGTGGTCCCGGGCGGTCCGGGGCGGTCTTGGGCGGTCTGGGGCGGTCCGGGGCGGTCCCGGGCGGTCCCGGGCGGTCCGGGGCGGTCCCGGGCGGTCCCGGACGGTCCCTAGCGGTCCGGTGCGGTCCCGGGCGGTCCGGGGCGGTCCCGGGCGGTCCGGGGCGGTCCCGGGCGGTCCGGGGCGGTCCCGGGCGGTCCGGGGCGGTCCCGGGCGGTCCTGTGCCGTCCCGGGCGGTCCCGGGCGGTCCCGGGCGGTCCGGTGCGGTCCCGGGCGGTCCCGGGCGTTCCGGGCGGTCCCGGGCGGTCTCGGGCGGTTCGGGCGGTCCCGGGCGGTCCCGGGCGGTCCCGGGCGGTCCCGGGCAGTCCCGGGCGGTCCGGTGCGGTCCCGGTCGGTCCCGGGCGGTCCGGGGCGGTCCCGGGCGGTCCCGGGCGGTCCCGGGCGGTCCCGGGTGGTCCCGGGCAGTCCCGAGCGGTCCCGGGCGGTCCCGGGTGGTCCCGGGCGATCCGGGGCGGTCCCGGGCGGTCCCGGGCGCTCCCGGGCAGTCCCGGGCGGTCCCGGGCGGTCCTGGGCGGTCCCGGGCGGTCCCGGGTGGTCCCGGGCGGTCCAGGGCAGTCCCGGGCGGTCCTGGGCGGTCCCGGGCGGTCTCGGGCGGTCCGGGCGTTCCAGGGCGGTCCAGGGCGGTCCAGTGCGGTCCCGGACGATCCTGGGCGGTACCGGGCGGTCTGAGGTGGTCCCAAGCGGTCCGGGGCGGTCTCGGGCGGTCCCGGGCGGTCCCGGGCGTTCTAGGGCGGTCCCGGGCGGTCCGGGGCGGTCCCGGGCGGTCCCGGGCGGTCCCGGGCGGTCGGGGCGGTCCTGGGCTGTCCGGGTGGTGGTCCTGGGCGGTCCGGTGCGGTCCCGGGCGGTCCGGGGCGGTCCCGGGCGGTCACGGGCAGTCCGGGCTGTCCCGGGTGGTCCCGGGCGGTCTCGGGCGGTCCCGGGCGGTCCCGGCGGTCCAGGGCGGTCCCGGGCGGTCCCAGGCGGTCCCGGGCGGTCCCGGGCGGTCCGGGACGGTCCCGGGCGGTCCCGGGCGGTCCCGGGCGGTCCCGGGTGGTCCCGGGCGGTCCAGAGCGGTCCCTGGCGGTCCCGGGCGGTCCCGGGCGGTCCCGGGCGGTCCCGGGCGGTCCCGGGCGGTCCCGGGCGGTCCGGGGCGGTCCCGGGCGGTCCGGGGCGGTCCTGGGCGGTCTGGGGGCGGTCCCGGGCGGTGCGGGGCGGTCCCGGGCGGTCCGGGGCGGTCCCGGGCGGTCCGGGGCGGTCCCGGACGGTCCGGGGCAATCCGGGGTGGTCCGGGGCGGTCCGGGGCGGTCCCGGGCGGTCCCGGGCAGTCCCGGGCGGTCCCGGGTGGTCCAGAGCGGTCCCGGGCGGTCCCGGGCGGTCCGGGCGGTCCCGGGCGGTCCTCGGGCGGTCCCGGGCGGTCCCGGGCGGTCCGGAGCGGTCTTGGGCGGTCCCGGGCTGTCCCGGGCGGTCCGGGGCGGTCCTGGGCGGTCCGGGGCGGTCCCGGGCGGTCCGGGGCGGTCCCGGGCTGTCCGGGGCGGTCCGGGGCAGTCCCGGGCGGTCCCGGGCGGTCCCGGGCGGTCCCGGGCAGTCCCGGGCGGTCCCGGGCGGTCCCGGGCGGTCCCGGGTGGTCCCGGGCGGTCCGGGGCGGTCCCGGGCGGTCCTGGGCGCTCCCGGGCGGTCCCGGGCGGTCCCGGGCGGTCCGGGGCAGTCCCGAGCGGTCTGGGGCGGTCCTGGGCGGTCCCGTGCGGTCCCAGGCGGTCCCGGGCGGTCCCGGGCGGTCCGGTGCGGTCCCGAGCGGTCCCGGGCGGTCCCGGGCGGTCTCGGGCGGTTCGGGCGGTCCCGGGCGGTCCCGGGCGGTCCGGTGCGGTCCCGGGCGGTCCGGGGCATTCCCGGGCGGTCCCGGGCGGTCTCGGGCAGTTCGGGCGGTCCCGGGCGGTCCCGGGCGGTCCCGGGCGGTCCCAGGCAGTCCCGGGCGGTCCGGGGCGGTCCCGGTCGGTCCCGGGCGGTCCGGGGCGGTCCCGGGCGGTCCTGGGCGGTCCCGGGCGGTCCCGGGCAGTCCCGGGCGGTCCCGGGCGGTCCCGGGCGGTCCCGGGTGGTCCCGGGCGGTCCTGGGCGGTCCCGGGCGGTCCTGGGCGCTCCCGGGCGGTCCCGGGCGGTCCCGGGCGGTCCCGGGCGGTCCCGGGCGGTCCCGGGTGGTCCCGGGCGGTCCAGGGCGGTCCCGGGCGGTCCTGGGCGGTCCCGGGCGGTCTCGGGCGGTCCCGGGCGGTCCAGTGCGGTCACGGGCGGTCCTGGGCGGTCCCGGGCGGTCCGAGGTGGTCCCGGGCGGTCTGGGGCGGTCTCGGGCGGTCCCGGGCGGTCCCGGGCGTTCTAGGGCGGTCCCGGGCGGTCCGGGGCGGTCCCGGGCGGTCCCGGGCGGTCCCGGCGGTCCGGGGCGGTCCCGGACGGTCCGGGGCAATCCGGGGTGGTCCGGGGCGGTCCGGGGCGGTCTGAGGTGGTCCCGGGCGGTCCGGGGCGGTCTCGGGCGGTCCCGGGCGGTCCCGGGCGTTCTAGGGCAGTCCCGGGCGGTCCCGGGCGGTCCCGGGCGGTCCCAGGCAGTCCCGGGCGGTCCGGGGCGGTCCCGGTCGGTCCCGGGCGGTCCGGGCGGTCCCGGGCGGTCCCGGGCGGTCCCGGGCGGTCCCGGGCAGTCCCGGGCTGTCCCGGACGGTCCCGGGCGGTCCCGGGTGGTCCCGGGCAGTCCGGGGCGGTCCCGGGCGGTCCTGGGCGCTCCCGGGCGGTCCCGGGCGGTCCGGGCGGTCCCGGGCGGTCCCGGGCGGTCCCGGGTGGTCCCGGGCGGTCCAGGGCGGTCCTGGGCCGTCCTGGGCGGTCCCGGGCGGTCTCGGGCGGTCCCGGGCGGTCCAGTGCGGTCACGGGCGGTCCTGGGCGGTCCCGGGCGGTCCCGGGCGGTCTCGGGCGGTCTCGGGCGGTCCCGGGCGGTCCCGGGCGTTCTAGGGCGGTCCCGGGCGGTCCGGGGCGGTCCCGGGCGGTCCCGGGCGGTCCCGGGCGGTCCGGGGCGGTCCCGGACGGTCCGGGGCAATCCGGGGTGGTCCGGGGCAGTCCGGGGCGGTCTGAGGTGGTCCCGGGCGGTCCGGGGCGGTCTCGGGCGGTCCCGGGCGGTCCCGGGCGTTCTAGGGCGGTCCCGGGCGGTCCGGGGCGGTCCCGGGCGGTCCCGGGCGGTCCCGGGCGGTCGGGGCGGTCCTGGGCTGTCCGGGTGTGGTCCCTGGGCGGTCCGGGTGCGGTCCTGGGCGGTCTGGGGCGGTCCCGGGCGGTCACGGGCAGTCCCGGGCGGTCCCGGGTGGTCCCAGGCGGTCTCGGGCGGTCCCGGGCGGTCCCGGCGGTCCAGGGCGGTCCCGGGCGGTCCCAGGCGGTCCCGGGCGGTCCCGGGCGGTCCGGGGCGGTCCCGGGCGGTCCCGGGCGGTCCCGGGCGGTCCCGGGCGGTCCCGGGCGGTCCCGGGCGGTCCCGGGCGGTCCGGGGCGGTCCAGGGCGGTCCTGGGCGGTCCCGGGCGGTCTCGGCGGTCCCGGGCGGTCCAGTGCGGGTCACGGGCAGTCCTGGGCGGTCCCGGGCGGTCCGAGGTGGTCGCGGGCGGTCCGGGCGGTCTCGGGCGGTCCCGGGCGGTCCCGGGCGTTCTAGGGCGGTCCCGGGCGGTCCGGGGCGGTCCCGGGTGGTCCCGGGCGTTCCCGGGCGGTCCGGGGCGGTCCCGGACGGTCCGGGCAATCCGGGGTGGTCCGGGGCAGTCCGGGGCGGTCTGAGGTGGTCCCGGGCGGTCCGGGGCGGTCTCGGGCGGTCCCGGGCGGTCCCGGGCAGTTCTAGGGCGGTCCCGGGCGGTCCGGGGCGGTCCCGGGCGGTCCCGGGCGGTCCCGGGCGGTCGGGGCGGTCCTGGGCTGTCCGGGTGTGGTCCTGGGCGGTCCGGGTGCGGTCCCGGGCGGTCTGGGGCGGTCCCGGGCGGTCACGGGCAGTCCCGGGCGGTCCCGGGTGGTCCCGGGCGGTCTCGGGCGGTCCCGGGCGGTCCCGGCGGTCCAGGGCGGTCCCGGGCGGTCCCAGGCGGTCCCGGGCGGTCCCGGGCGGTCCGGGGTGGTCCGGGCGGTCCCGGGCGGTCCCGGGCGGTCCCGGGCGGTACCGGGCGGTCCCGGGCGGTCCCGGCGGTCCCGGACGGTCCGGGGCGGTCCAGGGCGGTCCGGGGCGGTCCCGGGCGGTCCCGGGCGGTCCCGGGCGGTCCCGGGCGGTCCCGGGCGGTCCCGGGCGGTACGGGGCGGTCCCGGGCGGTCCGGGGCGGTCCCGGGCGGTCCGGGGCGGTCCCGGGCGGTCCGGGGCGGTCCCGGGCGGTCCGGGGCGGTCCCGGGCGGTCCGGGGCGGTCCCGGACGGTCCGGGGCAATCCGGGGTGGTCCGGGGCGGTCCGGGGCGGTCCCGGGCAGTCCCGGGCAGTCCCGGGCGGTCCCGGGCGGTCCAGAGCGGTCCCGGGCAGTCCCGGGCGGTCCCGGGCGGTCCCGGCCGGTCCCGGGCGGTCCGAGGCGGTCCCAGGCGGTCCGGGCGGTCCCGGGCGGTCCGGGGCGGTCCCCGGGCGGTCCGGGCGGTCCCGGGCGGTCCCGGGGCGGTCCCGGGCGGTCCGGGGCGGTCCCGGACGGTCCGGGGCAATCTGGGGTGGTCCGGGGCGGTCCGGGGCGGTCCCGGGCGGTCCCGGGCAGTCCCGGGCGGTCCCGGGCGGTCCAGAGCGGTCCCGGGCGGTCCCGGGCGGTCCGGGCGGTCCCTGGCGGTCCGGGCGGTCCCGGGCGGTCCGGAGCGGTCTTGGCGGTCCCGGGCGGTCCCGGGCGGTCCAGGGCGGTCCTGGGCGGTCCGGGCGCGCGGTCCCGGGCGGTCCCGGGCGGTCCGGGGCGGTCCCGGCCCGGGCGGTCCGGGGCGGTCCGGGCGGTCCCGGGCGTCCCGGGCGGTCCCGGGCGGTCCCGGGCGGTCCCGGGCGGTCCCGGGCGGTCCGGGGCGGTCCCGGGTGGTCCCGGGCGGGTTCCCGGGCGGTCCCGGGCGGTCCCGGGCAGTCCCGGGCGGTCCCGGGCGGTCCCGGGCGGTCCCGGGTGGTCCCAGGCGGTCCGGGGCGGTCCCGGACGGTCCGGGGCGGTCCCGGGCGGTCCGGGGCGGTCCCGGATGGTCCGGGGCAATCCGGGGTGGTCCAGGGCGGTCCGGGGCGGTCCCGGGCGGTCCCGGGCAGTCCGGGCGGTCCCGGGCGGTCAGAGCGGTCCCGGGCGGTCCCGGGCGGTCCCGAGCGGTCCCGGGCAGTCCCGGGCGGTCCCGGGCGGTCCCGGGCGGTCCGGAGCGGTCTTGGGCGGTCCCGGGCGGTCCCGGGCGGTCCCGGGCGGTCCCGGGCGGTCCCGGGCGGTCCCGGGGCGGTCCCGGGCGGTCCCGGGCGGTCCGGGGCGGTCCCGGGCGGTCCGGGCGGTCCCGGGCGGTCCCGGGCGGTCCCGGGCAGTCCCGGGCGGTCCCGGGCGGTCCTGGTCGGTCCCGGGTGGTCCGGGGCGGTCCAGGGCGGTCCCGGGCGGTCCCGGGCAGTCCCGGGCGGTCCCGGGCAGTCCAAAGCGGTTCCGGGCGGTCCCAAGCGGTTCCGGGCGGTCCCGAGCGGTCCCGGGAGGTCCCGGGCGGTCCGGAGCGGTCTTGGGCGGTCCCGGGCGGTCCCGGGAGGTCTGGGGCGGTCCTGGGCGGTCTGGGGCGGTCCTGGGCGGTCCGGGGCGGTCCCGGGCGGTCCGGGGCGGTCCGGGGCAGTCCCGGGCGGTCCCGGGCGGTCCCGGGCGGTCCCGGGCGGTCCCGGGCAGTCCCGGCGGTCCCGGGCGGTCCCGGGCGGTCCCGGGTGGTCCCGGGCGGTCCGGAGCGGTCCTGGGCGGTCCCGGGCGGTCCTGGGCGGTCCCGGGCGCTTCCGGGCGGTCCCGGGCGGTCCCGGGCGGTCCGGGGCAGTCCCGGGCGGTCTGGGTCGGTCCTGGGCGGTCCCGTGCGGTCCCAGGCGGTCCCGGGCGGTCCCGGGCGGTCCGGTGCGGTCCCGGGCGGTCCCGGGCGGTCGCGGGCGGTCCCGGGCGGTCTCGGGCGGTTCGGGCGGTCCCGGGCGGTCCCGGGCGGTCCGGTGCGGTCCCGGGCGGTCCCGGGTGTTCCCGGGCGGTCCCGGGCGGTCTCGGGCGGTTCGTATGTCCCGGGCGGTCCCGGGCGGTCCCGGACGGTCCCGGGCGGTCCCGGGCGGTCCCGGGCGGTCCCGGGCGGTCCGGAGCGGTCTTGGGCGGTCCCGGGCTGTCCCGGGCGGTCGGGGCGGTCCCGGGCGGTCCGGGGCGGTCCCGGGCGGTCCGGGGCGGTCCGGGGCAGTCCCGGGTGGTCCCGGGCGGTCCCGGGCGGTCCCGGGCAGTCCCGGGCGGTCCCGGGCGGTCCCGTGCGGTCCCGGGTGGTCCCGGGCGGTCCGGGGCGGTCCCGGGCGGTCCCGGGCGCTCCCGGGCGGTCCCGGGCGGTCCGGGGCAGTCCCGGGCGGTCCGGGGCGGTCCTGGGCGGTCCCGGGCGGTCCCGGGCGCTCCCGGGCGGTCCCGGGCGGTCCCGGGCGGTCCGGGGCAGTCCCGGGCGGTCCGGGGCGGTCCTGGGCGGTCCCGTGCGGTCCCGGGCAGTCCCAGGCGGTCCCGGGCGGTCCTGGTCGGTCCCGGGTGGTCCGGGGCGGTCCGGGGTGGTCCCGGGCGGTCCCGGCGGTCCCGGGCGGTCCCGGGCGGTCCCGGGCAGTCCCGGGCGGTCCCGGGCGGTCCTGGTCGGTCCCGGGTGGTCCGGGGCGGTCCGGGGCGGTCCTGGGCGGTCCCGGGCGGTCCCGGGCAGTCCCGGGCGGTCCCGGGCAGTCCAAAGCGGTCCCGGGCGGTCCCGGGCGGTTCCGGGCGGTCCCGAGCGGTCCCGGGAGGTCCCGGGCGGTCCGGAGCGGTCTTGGGCGGTCCCGGGCGGTCCCGGGAGGTCCGGGGCGGTCCTGGGCGGTCCGGGGCGGTCCCGGGCGGTCCGGAGCGGTCCCGGGCGGTCCCGGGCGGTCCTGGGCGGTCCCCGGGCGCTTCCGGGCGGTCCCGGGCGGTCCCGGGCGGTCCGGGGCAGTCCCAGGCGGTCCGGGTCGGTCCTGGGCGGTCCGTGTGGTCCCAGGCGGTCCCGGGCGGTCCCGGGCGGTCCGGTGCGGTCCCGGGCGGTCCCGGGCGGTCGCGGGCGGTCCCGGGCGGTCTCGGGCGGTTCGGGCGGTCCCGGGCGGTCCCGGGCAGTCCGGTGCGGTCCCGGGTGGTCCCGGGTGTTCCCGGGCGGTCCCAGGCGGTCTCGGGCGGTTCGGGCGGTCCCGGGCAGTCCCGGGCGGTCCCGGGCGGTCCCGGGCGGTCCCGGGCGGTCCCGGGCGGTCCCGGGCGGTCCCGGGCGGTCCGGAGCGGTCTTGGGCGGTCCCGGGCTGTCCCGGGCGGTCCGGGGCGGTCCTGGGCGGTCCGGGGCGGTCCCGGGCGGTCCGGGGCGGTCCCGTGCGGTCCGGGGCGGTCGGGCAGTCCGGGTGGTCCCGGGCGGTCCCGGGCGGTCCCGGGCAGTCCGGGGCGGTCCCGGGCGGTCCCGGGCGCTCCCGGGCGGTCCCGGGCGGTCCCGGGCGGTCCGGGGCAGTCCTGGGCCGTCCGGGGCGGTCCTGGGCGGTCCCGTGCGGTCCCGGGCAGTCCCAGGCGGTCCCGGGCGGTCCGGTGCGGTCCCGAGCGGTCCCGGGCGGTCCCGGGCGGTCCCGGGCGGTGTCGGGCGGTTCAGGCGGTCCCGGGCGGTCCCGGGCGGTCCGGTGCAGTCCCGGGCGGTCCCGGGCGTTCCAGGCGGTCCCGGGCGGTCTCGGGCGGTTCGGGCGGACCCGGGCGGTCCCGGGCGGCCCCGGCAGTTCCGGGCAAGCCCGGGCGGTCCAGGGCGGTCCCGGTCGGTCCGGGCGGTCCGGGGCGGTCCCGGGCGGTCCTGGGCGGTCCCGGGCGGTCCCGGGCGGTCCCGGGCAGTCCCGGGCAGTCCCGGGTGGTCCCGGGCGGTCCCGGGTGGTCCCGGGCGGTCTGGGGCGGTCCCGGGCGGTCCGGGCGCTCCCGGGCGGTCCCGGGCGGTCCGGGCGGTTCTGGGCGGTCCCGGACGGTCCGGGTGGTCCCGGGCGGTCCAGGGCGGTCCCGGGCGGTCTCGGGCGGTCCCGGGCGTTCCAGGGGCGGTCCGGGCGGTCCAGTGCGGTCACGGGCAGTCCTGGGCGGTCCCGGGCGGTCCGACGTGGTCCCGGGCGGTCCGGGGCGGTCTCGGTCGGTCCCGGGCGGTCCCGGGCGTTCTAGGGAGGTCCCGGGCGGTCCGGGGCGGTCCCGGGCGGGCCGGGCGGTCCCGGGCGGTCGGGGCGGTCCCGGGCTGTCCGGGTGTGGTCCTGGGCGGTCTGGGTGCGGTCCCGGGCGGTCCGGGGCGGTCCCGGGCGGTCACGGGCAGTCCCGGGCGGTCCGGGTGGTCCCGGGCGGTCTCGGGCGGTCCCGGGCGGTCCCGGCGGTCCAGGGCGGTCCGGGGCGGTCCGGGGCAGTCCCGGGCGGTCCCGGCGGTCCCGGGCGGTCCCTGGCGGTCCCGGGCAGTCCCGGGCGGTCCCGTGCGGTCCCGGGCGGTCCCGGGTGGTCCCGGGCGGTCCGGAGCGGTCCCGGGCGGTCCCGGCCAGTCCGGGCGGTCCCGGGCGGTCCTGGTCGGGCCCGGGTGGTCCGGGCGGTCCGGGGCGGTCCCGGGCGGTCCCGGGCGGTCCCGGGCAGTCCCGGGCGGTCCGGGCAGTCCAAAGCGGTCCCGGGCGGTCCCGGGCGGTTCCGGGCGGTCCGAGCGGTCCCGGGAGGTCCCGGGCGGTCCGGAGCGGTCTTGGGCGGTCCGGGCGGTCCCGGGAGGTCCGGGGCGGTCCTGGGCGGTCCGGGCGGTCCCGGGCGGTCCGGAGCGGTCCCGGGCGGTCCCGGGCGGTCCTGGGCGGTCCCGGGCGTTTCCGGGCGGTCCCGGGCGGTCCCGGGCGGTCCGGGGCAGTCCCAGGCGGTCCGGGTCGGTCCTGGGCGGTCCCCGTGTGGTCCCAGGCGGTCCCGGGCGGTCCCGGGCGGTCCGGTGCGGTCCCGGGCGGTCCCGGGCTCGCGGCGGTCTCCGGGCGGTCTCGGGCGGTTCGGGCGGTCCCGGGGCGGTCCCGGGCAGTCCGGTGCGGTCCCTGGGTGGTCCCGGGTGTTCTCGGGCGGTCCCAGGCGGTCTCGGGCGGTTCGGGCGGTCCCGGGCAGTCCCGGGCGGTCCCGGGCGGTCCTGGGCGGTCCCGGGCGGTCCCGGGCGGTCCGGAGCGGTCTTGGGCGGTCCCGGGCTGTCCCGGGCGGTCCGGGGCGGTCTTGGGCGGTCCGGGGCGGTCCCGGGCGGTCCGGGAGGTCCCTGTGCGGTCCGGGCGGTCGGGGCAGTCCAGGGTGGTCCCGGGCGGTCCCGGGCGGTCCCGGGCAGTCCGGGGCGGTCCCGGGCGGTCCCGGGCGCTCCCGGCGGTCCCGGGCGGTCCCGGGCGGTCCGGGGCAGTCCTGGGCCGTCCGGGGGGGTCCTGGGCGGTCCCGTGCGGTCCCGGGCAGTCCCAGGCGGTCCCGGGCGGTCCGGTGCGGTCCCGAGCGGTCCCCGGGCGGTCCCGGGCGGTCCCGGGCGGTGTCGGGCGGTTCAGGCGGTCCCGGGCGGTCCCGGGCGGTCCGGTGCAGTCCCGGGCGGTCCCGGGCGTTCCAGGCGGTCCCGGGCGGTCTCGGGCGGTTCGGGCGGACCCGGGCGGTCCCGGGCGGCCCCGGCAGTTCGGGCAAGCCCGGGCGGTCCAGGGCGGTCCCGGGCGGTCCCGGGCGGTCCCGGGCGGTCCCGGGCGGTCCCGGGCAGTCCCGGGCGGTCCTGGGTGGTCCCGGGCGGTCCCGGGTGGTCCCGGGCGGTCTGGGGCGGTCCCGGGCGGTCCCGGGCGCTCCCGGGCGGTCCCGGGCAGTCCCGGGCGGTTCTGGGCGGTCCCGGACGGTCCCGGGTGTCCCGGGCGGTCCAGGGCGGTCCCGGGCGGTCTCGGGCGGTCCCGGGCGTTCCAGGGCGGTCCCGGGCGGTCCAGTGCGGTCACGGGCAGTCCTGGGCGGTCCCGGGCGGTCCGACGTGGTCCCGGGCGGTCCGGGGCGGTCTCGGTCGGTCCCGGGCGGGTCCCGGGCGTTCTAGGGCGGTCCCGGGCGGTCCGGGGCGGTCCCGGGCGGTCCCGTGCGGTCCCGGGCGGTCGGGCGGTCCCGGGCTGTCCGGGTGTGGTCCTGGGCGGTCTGGGTGCGGTCCCGGGCGGTCCGGGGCGGTCCAGGCGGTCACGGAGTCCCGGGCGGTCCCGGGTGGTCCCGGGCGGTCTCGGGCGGTCCCGGGCGGTCCCGGCGGTCCAGGGCGGTCCGGGGCGGTCCGGGGCAGTCCCGGGCGGTCCCGGGCGGTCCCGGGCGGTCCCTGGCGGTCCCGGGCAGTCCCGGGCGGTCCCGTGCGGTCCCGGGCGGTCCCGGGTGGTCCCGGGCGGTCCGGAGCGGTCCCGGGCGGTCCCGGGCGGTCCTGGGCGGTCCCGGGCGCTTCCGGGCAGTCCCGGGCGGTCCCGGGCGGTCCCGGGCGGTCGCGGGCGGTCCCGGGAGGTCTCGGGCGGTTCGGGCGGTCCCGGGCGGTCCCGGGCGGTCCGGTGCAGTCCCGGGCGGTCCCGGGTGTTCCCGGGCGGTCCCGGGCGGTCTCGGGCGGTCCCGGGCAGTCCAAAGCGGTCCCGGGCGGTCCCGGGCGGTTCCGGGCGGTCCCGAGCGGTCCCGGGAGGTCCCGGGCGGTCCGGAGCGGTCTTGGGCGGTCCCGGGCGGTCCCGGGAGGTCCGGGGCGGTCCTGGGCGGTCCGGGGCGGTCCCGGGCGGTCCGGGGCGGTCCCGGGCGGTCCGGGGCGGTCCGGGGCAGTCCCGGGCGGTCCCGGGCGGTCCCGGGCGGTCCCGGGCGGTCCCGGGCAGTCCCGGGCGGTCCCGGGCGGTCCCGGGCGGTCCCGGGTGGTCCCGGGCGGTCCGGAGCGGTCCCGGGCGGTCCCGGGCGGTCCTGGGCGGTCCCGGGCGCTTCCGGGCGGTCCCGGGCGGTCCCGGGCGGTCCGGGGCAGTCCCGGGCGGTCTGGGTCGGTCCTGGGCGGTCCCGTGCGGTCCCAGGCGGTCCCGAGCGGTCCCGGGCGGTCCGGTGCGGTCCCGGGCGGTCCCGGGCGGTCGCGGGCTGTCCCGGGCGGTCTCGGGCGGTTCGGGCGGTCCCGGGCGGTCCCGGGCGGTCCGGGGCGGTCCCGGGCGGTCCGGGGCGGTCCGGGGCAGTCCCGGTGGTCCCGGGCGGTCCCGGGCGGTCCCGGGCATTCCCGGGCGGTCCCGGGCGGTCCCGGGCGGTCCCGGGTGGTCCCGGGCGGTCCGGGGCGGTCCCGGGCGGTCCCGGGCGCTCCCGGGCGGTCCCGGGCGGTCCCGGGCGGTCCGAGGCAGTCCCGGGCGGTCCGGGGCGGTCCCGGGCGGTCCCGTGCGGTCCCGGGCAGTCCCAGGCGGTCCCAGGCGGTCCGGTGCGGTCCCGAGCGGTCCCGGGCGGTCCCGGGCAGTCCCCGGGCGGTGTCGGGCCGTTCAGGCTGTCCCGGGCGGTCCCGGGCGGTCCGGTGCGGTCCCGGGCGGTCCCGGGCGTTCCCAGGCGGTCCCGGGCGGTCTCGGGCGGTTCGGGCGGACCCGGGCGGTCCCGGGCGGTCCCGGGCGGTCCCGGGCAAGCCCGGGCGGTCCAGGGCGGTCCCGGTCGGTCCCGGGCGGTCCGGGGCGGTCCCGGGCGGTCCCGGGCGGTCCCGGGCGGTCCCGGGCGGTCCCGGGCAGTCCCGGGCGGTCCCGGGCGGTCCGGGCGGTCCCGGGTGGTCCCGGGCGGTCTGGGGCGGTCCCGAGCGGTCCCGGGCGCTCCCGGGCGGTCCCGGGCGGTCCCGGGCGGTTCTGGGCGGTCCCGGACGGTCCCGGGTGGTCCCGGGCGGTCCAGGGCGGTCCCGGCCGGTCTCGGGCGGTCCCGGGCGTTCCAGGGCGGTCCCGGGCGGTCCAGTGCGGTCACGGGCAGTCCTGGGCGGTCCCGGGCGGTCCGACGTGGTCCCGGGCGGTCCGGGGCGGTCTCGGGCGGTCCCGGGCGGTCCCGGGCGTTCTAGGGCGGTCCCGGGCGGTCCGGGGCGGTCCCGGGCGGTCCCGGGCGGTCCCGGGCGGTCGGGGCGGTCCCGGGCTGTCCGGGTGTGGTCCTGGGCAGTCTGGGTGCGGTCCCGGGCGGTCCGGGGCGGTCCCGGGCGGTCACGGGCAGTCCCGGGCGGTCCCGGGTGGTCCCGGGCGGTCTCGGGCGGTCCCGGGCGGTCCCGGCGGTCCAGGGCGGTCGCGGGCGGTCCCAGGCGGTCCCGGGCGGTCCCGGGCGGTCCTGGGCGGTCCCGGGTGGTCCCGGGCGGTCCCGGGCGGTCCCGGGCGGTCCCGGGCGGTCCCGGGCGGTCCCGGGCGGTCCCGGGTGGTCCGGGGCGGTCCAGGGCGGTCCGGGGCGGTCCCGGGCGGTCCCGGGCGGTCCCGGGTGGTCCCGGGCGTTCCTGGGCGGTCACGGGCGGTCCGGGGCGGTCCTGGGCGGTCCGGGGCGGTCCCGGGCGGTCCGGGGCGGTCCCGGGCGGTCCGGGGCGGTCCCGGGCGGTCCGGGGCGGTCGCGGACGGTCCGGGGCAATCCGGGGTGGTCCGCGGGGGGTGGTTCCGGGGCGGTCCGGGCGGGTCCCGGGCGGTCCCGGGCAGTCCCGGGCGGTCCGGGCGGTCCAGAGCGGTCCCGGGCGGTCCCGGGCGGTCCCGGGCGGTCCCGGGCGGTCCCAGGCGGTCCGAGGCGGTCCCAGGCGGTCCGGGGCGGTCCCGGGCGGTCCGGGGCGGTCCCGGGCGGTCCAGGGCGGTCCCGGGCGGTCCCGGGCGGTCCGGGGTGGTCCTGGGCGGTCCGGGGCGGTCCCGGGCGGTCCGTGGCGGTCCCGAGCGGTCCGGGGCGGTCCCGGGCGGTCCCGGGCGGTCCCGGGCGGTCCCGGGCGGTCCCGGGCGGTCCCGGGCGGTCCGGGGGGTCCCGGGCGGTCCCGGGCGGGTTCCCGGGCGGTCCTGGGCGGTCCTGGGCAGTCCCGGGCGGTCCCCGGCGGTCCCGGGCGGTCCCCGGTGGTCCCGGGCGGTCCGCGGCGGTCCCTGACGGTCCGGGGCGGTCCCGGGCGGTCCGGGGCGGTCCCGGACGGTCCGGGGCAATCCGGGGTGGTCCGGGGCGGTCCGGGGCGGTCCGGGCGGTCCGGGCAGTCCGGGCGGTCCCGGGCGGTCCAGAGCGGTCCCGGGCGGTCCCGGGCGGTCCCGGGCGGTCCCGGGCGGTCCCGGGCGGTGCCGGGCGGTCCCGGGCGGTTCGGAGCGGTCCCGGGCGGTCCGGGGCGGTCCCGGGCGGTCCCGGGCGGTCCCGGGTGGTCCGGGGCGGACCTGGGCGGTCCGGGGCGGTCCCGGGGCGGTCCGGGGCGGTCCCGGGCGGTCCGGGGCGGTCCCGGGCGGTCCCGGGTGGTCCGGGCGGTCCCGGGCGGTCCCGGGCAGTCCCGGGCGGTCCCGGGCGGTCCCGGGCGGTCCCGGGCGGTCTCGGGCGGTTCGGGCGGTCCGGGCGGTCCCGGGCGGTCCCGGGCGGTCCCGGGCGGTCCGGGGCGGTCCCGGGCGTTCCGGGCGGTCCGGGGCGGTCCCGGGCGGTCCCGGGCGGTCCCGGGCGGTCCCGGGCGGTCCCGGGCAGTCCCGGGCGGTCCGGGCGGTCCTGGTCGGTCCCAGGTGGTCCGGGGCGGTCCGGGGCGGTCCCGGGCGGTCCCAGGCAGTCCCGGGCGGTATCGTGCGGTCCAGAGCGGTCCGGGCGGTCCCGGGCGGTCCCGGGCGGTCCCGGGCGGTCCCGGGCGGTCCCGGGCGGTCCCGGGAGGTCCCGGGCGGTCCGGAGCGGTCTTGGGCGGTCCCGGGCGGTCCCGGGCGGTCCGGGGCGGTCCTGGGCGGTCCGGGCGGTCCCGGGCGGTCCGGGGCGGTCCCGGGCGGTCCGGGGCGGTCCGGGGCAGTCCCGGGCGGTCCCGGGCGGAAACCGGGCGGTCCCGGGGCGGTCCCGGGCAGTCCCGGGCGGTCCCGGGCGGTCCCGGGGCGGTCCCGGGTGGTCCCGGGTGGTCCCGGGCGGTCCGGGGCGGTCCCGGGCGGTCCCGGGCGGTCCTGGGCGGTCCAGGTCGCTCCCGGGCGGTCGGGGGCGGTCCTGGGCGGTCCCGTGCGGTCCCCGGGCGGTCCCGGGTGGTCCCGGGCGGTCTCGGGCGGTTCGGGCGGTCCCGGGCGGTCCCGGGCGGTCCGGTGTGGACCCGGGCGGTCCCGGGCGTTCCCGGGCGGTCCCGGGCGGTCTCGGGCGGTTCGGGCGGTCCCGGGCGGTCCCGGGCGGTCCCGGGCGGTCCCGGGCAGTCCCGGGCGGTCCGGGGCGGTCCCGGTCGGTCCCGGGCGGTCCAGGGCGGTCCCGGGCGGTCCCGGGCGGTCCCGGACGGTTCCGGGCGGTCCCGGGCAGTCCCGGGCGGTCCCGGGCGGTCCCGGGCGGTCCCGGGTGGTCCCGGGCGGTCCGGGGCGGTCCCGGTCGGTCCCGGGCACTCCCGGGCGGTCCGGGCGGTCCCGGGCGGTCCCGGGCGGTCCCGGGCGGTCCCGGGCGGTCCAGGGCGGTCCCGGGCGGTCCTGGGCGGTCCCGGGCGGTCTCGGGCGGTCCCGGGCGTTCCAGGGCGGTCCCGGGCGGTCCAGTGCGGTCACGGGCGGTCCTGGGCGGTCCCGGGCGGTCCGAGGTGGTCCCGGGCGGTCCGGGGCGGTCTCGGGCGGTCCCGGGCGGTCCCGGGCGTTCTAGGGCGGTCCCGGGCGGTCCGCGGCGGTCCCGGGTGGTCCCGGGCGGTCCCGGGCGGTCGGGGCGGTCCCGGGCTGTCCGGGTGTGGTCCTGGGCGGTCCGGGTGCGGTCCCGGGCGGTCCGGGGCGGTCCGGGCGGTCACGGGCAGTCCCGGCCGGTCCCGGGTGGTCCCGGGCGGTCTCGGGCGGTCCCGGGCGGTCCTGGCGGTCCAGGGCGGTCCCGGGCGGTCCCAGGCGGTCCCGGGCGGTCCCGGGCGGTCCCGGGCGGTCCCGGGCGGTCCCGGGCGGTCCCGGGCGGTCCCGGGCGGTCCAGGGCGGTCCGGGGCGGTCCCGGGCGGTCCCGGGCGGTCCCGGGCGGTCCCGGGCGGTCCGGGGCGGTCCCGGGCGGTCCGGGGCGGTCCCGGACGGTCCGGGGCAATCCGGGGTGGTCCGGGGCGGTCCGGGGCGGTCCCGGGCGGTCCCGGGCAGGCCCGGGCGGTCCAGAGCGGTCCCGGCGGTCCCGGGCGGTCCCGGGCGGTCCCGGGCGGTCCCGGGCGGTCCCGGGCGGTGCCGGGCGGTCCCGGGCGGTCCGGAGCGGTCTTGGGCGGTCCCGGGCGGTCCCGGGCGGTCCGGGGCAGACCTGGGCGGTCCAGGGCGGTCCCGGGCGGTCCGGGGCGGTCCCGGGCGGTCCGGGGCGGTCCCGGGCGGTCCCGGGTGGTCCCGGGCGGTCCCGGGCGGTCCCGGGCAGTCCCGGGCGGTCCCGGGCGGTCCCGGGCGCTCCCGGGCGGTCCCGGGCGGTCCCGGGCGGTCCTGGGCGGTCCCGGGCGGTCCCGGGCGGTCTCGGGTGGTTCGGGCAGTCCCGGGCGGTCCCGGGCGGTCCCGGGCGGTCCCGGGCGGTCCGGGGCGGTCCCGGGCGGTCCCGGGCGGTCCGGGGCGGTCCCGGGCGGTCCCGGGAGGTCCCGGGCGGTCCCGGGCGGTCCCGGGCGGTCCGGTGCGGTCCCGGGCGGTCCCGGGCGGTCCCGGGCGGTCCCGGGTGGTCTCGGGCGGTTCGGGCGGTCCGGGCGGTCCCGGGCGGTCCGGTGTGGACCCGGGCGGTCCCGGGCGTTCCCGGGCGGTCCCGGGCGGTCTCGGGCGGTTCGGGCGGTCCCGGGCGGTCCCGGGCGGTCCCGGGCGGTCCCGGGCAGTTCCGGGCGGTCCGGGGCGGTCCCGGTCGGTCCCGGGCGGTCCAGGGCGGTCCCGCGCGGTCCCGGGCAGTCCCGGGCGGTCCGGGCGGTCCCGGGCGGTCCCGTGCGGTCCCGGGCAGTCCCAGGCGGTCCCAGGCGGTCCGGTGCGGTCCCGAGCGGTCCCGGGCGGTCCCGGGCAGTCCCGGGCGGTGTCGGGCCGTTCAGGCGGTCCCGGGCGGTCCCGGGCGGTCCGGTGCGGTCCCGGGCGGTCCCGGGCGTTCCCAGGCGGTCCCGGGCGGTCTCGGGCGGTTCGGGCGGACCGGGCGGTCCCGGGCGGTCCCGGGCGGTCCCGGGCAAGCCCGGGCGGTCCAGGGCGGTCCCGGTCGGTCCCGGGCGGTCCGGGGCGGTCCCGGGCGGTCCCGGGCGGTCCCGGGCGGTCCCGGGCGGTCCCGGGCAGTCCCGGGCGGTCCCGGGCGGTCCCGGGCGGTCCCGGGTGGTCCCGGGCGGTCTGGGGCGGTCCCGAGCGGTCCCGGGCGCTCCCGGGCGGTCCCGGGCGGTCCCGGGCGGTTCTGGGCGGTCCCGGACGGTCCCGGGTGGTCCCGGGCGGTCCAGGGCGGTCCCGGCCGGTCTCGGGCGGTCCCGGGCGTTCCAGGGCGGTCCCGGGCGGTCCAGTGCGGTCACGGGCAGTCCTGGGCGGTCCCGGGCGGTCCGACGTGGTCCCGGGCGGTCCGGGGCGGTCTCGGGCGGTCCCGGGCGGTCCCGGGCGTTCTAGGGCGGTCCCGGGCGGTCCGGGGCGGTCCCGGGCGGTCCCGGGCGGTCCCGGGCGGTCGGGGCGGTCCCGGGCTGTCCGGGTGTGGTCCTGGGCAGTCTGGGTGCGGTCCCGGGCGGTCCGGGGCGGTCCCGGGCGGTCACGGGCAGTCCCGGGCGGTTCCCGGGTGGTCCCGGGCGGTCTCGGGCGGTCCCGGGCGGTCCCGGCGGTCCAGGGCGGTCGCGGGCGGTCCCAGGCGGTCCCGGGCGGTCCCGGGCGGTCCAGGGCGGTCCCGGGTGGTCCCGGGCGGTCCCGGGCGGTCCCGGGCGGTCCCGGGCGGTCCCGGGCGGTCCCGGGCGGTCCGGGTGGTCCGGGGCGGTCCAGGGCGGTCCGGGGCGGTCCCGGGCGGTCCCGGGCGGTCCCGGGTGGTCCCGGGCCTTTCCTGGGCGGTCCCGGGCGGTCCGGGCGGTCCTGGGCGGTCCGGGGCGGTCCCGGGCGGTCCGGGGCGGTCCCGGGCGGTCCGGGGCGGTCCCGGGCGGTCCGGGGCGGTCGCGGACGGTCCGGGGCAATCCGGGGTGGTCCGGGGCGGTCCGGGGCGGTCCCGGGCGGTCCCGGGCAGTCCCGGGCGGTCCCGGGCGGTCCAGAGCGGTCCCGGGCGGTCCCGGGCGGTCCCGGGCGGTCCGGCGGTCCCAGGCGGTCCGAGGCGGTCCCAGGCGGTCCAGGGCGGTCCCGGGCGGTCCGGGGCGGTCCCGGGCGGTCCAGGGCGGTCCCGGGCGGTCCCGGGCGGTCCCGGGCGGTCCGGGGCGGTCCCGGACGGTCCGGGGCAATCCGGGGTGGTCCGGGGCGGTCCGGGGCGGTCCCGGGCGGTCCCGGGCAGTCCCGGGCTGTCCCGGGCGGTCCAGAGCGGTCCCGGGCGGTCCCGGGCGGTCCCGGGCGGTCCCGGGCGGTCCCGGGCGGTCCCGGGCGGTCCCGAGCGGTCCAGAGCGGTCCTGGGCGGTCCCGGGCGGTCCCGGGCGGTCCGGGGTGGTCCTGGGCGGTCCGGGGCGGTCCCGGGCGGTCCGTGGCGGTCCCGAGCGGTCCGGGGCGGTCCCGGGCGGTCCCGGGCGGTCCCGGGCGGTCCCGGGCGGTCCCGGGCGGTCCCGGGCGGTCCGGGGGGGTCCGGGCGGTCCCGGGCGGGTTCCCGGGCGGTCCTGGGCGGTCCTGGGCAGTCCCGGGCGGTCCCCGGCGGTCCCGGGCGGTCCCCGGTGGTCCCGGGCGGTCCGCGGCGGTCCCTGACGGTCCGGGGCGGTCCCGGGCGGTCCGGGGCGGTCCCGGACGGTCCGGGGCAATCCGGGGTGGTCCGGGGCGGTCCGGGGCGGTCCCGGGCGGTCCCGGGCAGTCCTGGGCGGTCCCGGGCGGTCCAGAGCGGTCCCGGGCGGTCCCGGGCGGTCCCGGGCGGTCCCGGGCGGTCCCGGGCGGTGCCGGGCGGTCCCGGGCGGTTCGGAGCGGTCCCGGGCGGTCCGGGGCGGTCCCGGGCGGTCCCGGGCGGTCCCGGGTGGTCCGGGGCGGACCTGGGCGGTCCGGGGCGGTCCCGGGCGGTCCGGGGCGGTCCCGGGCGGTCCGGGGCGGTCCCGGGCGGTCCCGGGTGGTCCCGGGCGGTCCCGGGCGGTCCCGGGCAGTCCCGGGCGGTCCCGGGCGGTCCCGGGCGGTCCCGGGCGGTCTCGGGCGGTTCGGGCGGTCCCGGGCGATCCCGGGCGGTCCCGGGCGGTCCCGGGCGGTCCGGGGCGGTCCCGGGCGGTCCCGGGCGGTCCGGGGCGGTCCCGGGCGGTCCCGGGCGGTCCCGGGCGGTCCCGGGCGGTCCCGGGCAGTCCCGGGCGGTCCCGGGCGGTCCTGGTCGGTCCCAGGTGGTCCGGGGCGGTCCGGGGCGGTCCCGGGCGGTCCCAGGCAGTCCCGGGCGGTATCGTGCGGTCCAGAGCGGTCCCGGGCGGTCCCGGGCGGTCCCGGGCGGTCCCGGGCGGTCCCGGGCGGTCCCGGGCGGTCCCGGGAGGTCCCGGGCGGTCCGGAGCGGTCTTGGGCGGTCCCGGGCGGTCCCGGGCGGTCCTGGGCGGTCCGGGGCGGTCCCGGGCGGTCCGGGGCGGTCCCGGGCGGTCCGGGGCGGTCCGGGGCAGTCCCGGGCGGTCCCGGGCGGAACCGGGCGGTCCCGGGCGGTCCCGGGCAGTCCCGGGCGGTCCCGGGCGGTCCCGGGCGGTCCCGGGTGGTCCCGGGTGGTCCCGGGCGGTCCGGGGCGGTCCCGGGCGGTCCCGGGCGGTCCTGGGCGGTCCAGGTCGCTCCCGGGCGGTCGGGGGCGGTCCTGGGCGGTCCCGTGCGGTCCCGGGCGGTCCCGGGCGGTCCCGGGCGGTCTCGGGCGGTTCGGGCGGTCCCGGGCGGTCCCGGGCGGTCCGGTGTGGACCCGGGCGGTCCCGGGCGTTCCCGGGCGGTCCCGGGCGGTCTCGGGCGGTTCGGGCGGTCCCGGGCGGTCCCGGGCGGTCCCGGGCGGTCCCGGGCAGTCCCGGGCGGTCCGGGGCGGTCCCGGTCGGTCCCGGGCGGTCCAGGGCGGTCCCGGGCGGTCCCGGGCGGTCCCGGACGGTCCCGGGCGGTCCCGGGCGGTCCCGGGCGGTCCCGGGCGGTCCCGGGTGGTCCCGGGCGGTCCGGAGCGGTCCCGGTCGGTCCCGGGCACTCCCGGGCGGTCCCGGGCGGTCCCGGGCGGTCCCGGGCGGTCCCGGGCGGTCCCGGGCGGTCCAGGGCGGTCCCGGGCGGTCCTGGGCGGTCCCGGGCGGTCTCGGGCGGTCCCGGGCGTTCCAGGGCGGTCCCGGGCGGTCCAGTGCGGTCACGGGCGGTCCTGGGCGGTCCCGGGCGGTCCGAGGTGGTCCCGGGCGGTCCGGGGCGGTCTCGGGCGGTCCCGGGCGGTCCCGGGCGTTCTAGGGCGGTCCCGGGCGGTCCGCGGCGGTCCCGGGTGGTCCCGGGCGGTCCCGGGCGGTCGGGGCGGTCCCGGGCTGTCCGGGTGTGGTCCTGGGCGGTCCGGGTGCGGTCCCGGGCGGTCCGGGGCGGTCCGGGCGGTCACGGGCAGTCCCGGCCGGTCCCGGGTGGTCCCGGGCGGTCTCGGGCGGTCCCGGGCGGTCCTGGCGGTCCAGGGCGGTCCCGGGCGGTCCCAGGCGGTCCCGGGCGGTCCCGGGCGGTCCCGGGCGGTCCCGGGCGGTCCCGGGCGGTCCCGGGCGGTCCCGGGCGGTCCAGGGCGGTCCAGGGCGGTCCGGGGCGGTCCCGGGCGGTCCCGGGCGGTCCCGGGCGGTCCCGGGCGGTCCGGGGCGGTCCCGGGCGGTCCGGGGCGGTCCCGGACGGTCCGGGGCAATCCGGGGTGGTCCGGGGCGGTCCGGGGCGGTCCCGGGCGGTCCCGGGCAGGCCCGGGCGGTCCAGAGCGGTCCCGGGCGGTCCCGGGCGGTCCCGGGCGGTCCCGGGCGGTCCCGGGCGGTCCCGGGCGGTGCCGGGCGGTCCCGGGCGGTCCGGAGCGGTCTTGGGCGGTCCCGGGCGGTCCCGGGCGGTCCGGGGCAGACCTGGGCGGTCCAGGGCGGTCCCGGGCGGTCCGGGGCGGTCCCGGGCGGTCCGGGGCGGTCCCGGGCGGTCCCGGGTGGTCCCGGGCGGTCCCGGGCGGTCCCGGGCAGTCCCGGGCGGTCCCGGGCGGTCCCGGGCGCTCCCGGGCGGTCCCGGGCGGTCCCGGGCGGTCCTGGGCGGTCCCGGGCGGTCCCGGGCGGTCTCGGGTGGTTCGGGCGGTCCCGGGCGGTCCCGGGCGGTCCCGGGCGGTCCCGGGCGGTCCGGGGCGGTCCCGGGCGGTCCCGGGCGGTCCGGGGCGGTCCCGGGCGGTCCCGGGAGGTCCCGGGCGGTCCCGGGCGGTCCCGGGCGGTCCGGTGCGGTCCCGGGCGGTCCCGGGCGGTCCCGGGCGGTCTCGGGCGGTCTCGGGCGGTTCGGGCGGTCCCGGGCGGTCCCGGGCGGTCCGGTGTGGACCCGGGCGGTCCCGGGCGTTCCCGGGCGGTCCCGGGCGGTCTCGGGCGGTTCGGGCGGTCCCGGGCGGTCCCGGGCGGTCCCGGGCGGTCCCGAGCAGTCCCGGGCGGTCCGGGGCGGTCCCGGTCGGTCCCGGGCGGTCCAGGGCGGTCCCGCGCGGTCCCGGGCGGTCCCGGACGGTTCCGGGCGGTCCCGGGCAGTCCCGGGCGGTCCCGGGCGGTCCTGGGCGGTCCCGGGTAGTCCCGGGCGGTCCGGGGCGGTCCCGGTCGGTCCCGGGCGCTCCCGGGCGGTCCCGGGCGGTCCCGGGCGGTCCCGGGCCGTCCCGGGCGGTCCCGGGCGGTCCAGGGCGGTCCCGGGCGGTCCTGGGCGGTCCCGGGCGGTCTCGGGCGGTCCCGGGCGTTCCAGGGCGGTCCCGGGCGGTCCAGTGCGGTCACGGGCGGTCCTGGGCGGTCCCGGGCGGTCCGAGGTGGTCCCGGGCGGTCCGGGGCGGTCTCGGGCGGTCCCGGGCGGTCCCGGGCGTTCTAGGGCGGTCCCGGGCGGTCCGGGGCGGTCCCGAATGGTCCCGGGCGGTCCCGGGCGGTCGGGGCGGTCCCGGGCTGTCCGGGTGTGGTCCTGGGTGGTCCGGGTGCGGTCCCGGGCGGTCCGGGGCGGTCCGGGCGGTCACGGGCAGTCCCGGGCGGTCCCGGGTGGTCCCGGGCGGTCTCGGGCGGTCCCGGGCGGTCCTGGCGGTCCAGGGCGGTCCCGGGCGGTCCCAGGCGGTCCCGGGCGGTCCCGGGCGGTCCCGGGCGGTCCCGGGCGGTCCCGGGCGGTCCAGGGCGGTCCCGGGCGGTCCCGGGCGGTCCCGGGCGGTCCCGGGCGGTCCGGGGCGGTCCAGGGCGGTCCGGGGCGGTCCCGGGCGGTCCCGGGCGGTCCCGGGCGGTCCCGGGCGGTCCCGGGCGGTCCCGGGCGGTCCGGGGCGGTCCCGGGCGGTCCGGGGCGGTCCCGGGCGGTCCGGGGCGGTCCCGGGCGGTCCGGGGCGGTCCCGGGCGGTCCGGGGCGGGCCCGGGCGGTCCGGGGCGGTCCCGGACGGTCCGGGGCAATCCGGGGTGGTCTGGCGCGGTCCGGGGCGGTCCCGGGCGGTCCCGGGCAGTCCCGGGCGGTCCCGGGCGGTCCAGAGCGGTCCCGGGCGGTCCCGGGCGGTCCCGGGCGGTCCCGGGCGGTCCCGGGCGGTCCGAGGCGGTCCCGGGCGGTCCGGGGCGGTCCCGGGCGGTCCGGGGCGGTCCCGGGCGGTCCGGGGCGGTCCCGGGCGGTCCCGGGCGGTCCCGGGCGGTTCCGGGCGGTCCCGGGCAGTCCCGGGCGGTCCCGGGCGGTCCTGGTCGGTCCCAGGTGGTCCGGGGCGGTCCGGGGCGGTCCCGGGCGGTCCCGGGCAGTCCCGGGCGGTATCGTGCGGTCCAGAGCGGTCCCGGGCGGTCCCGGGCGGTCCCGGGCGGTCCCGGGCGGTCCCGGGCGGTCCCGGGAGGTCCCGGGCGGTCCGGAGCGGTCTTGGGCGGTCCCGGGCGGTCCCGGGCGGTCCGGGGCGGTCCTGGGCGGTCCGGGGCGGTCCCGGGCGGTCCGGGGCGGTCCCGGGCGGTCCGGGGCGGTTCGGGGCAGTCCCGGGCGGTCCCGGGCAGAACCGGGCGGTCCCGGGCGGTCCCGGGCAGTCCCGGGCGGTCCCGGGCGGTCCCGGGCGGTCCCGCGCGGTCCCGGGTGGTCCCGGGCGGTCCGGGGCGGTCCCGGGCGGTCCCGGGCGGTCCTGGGCGGTCCAGGTCGCTCCCGGGCGGTCGGGGGCGGTCCTGGGCGGTCCCGTGCGGTCCCGGGCGGTCCCGGGCGGTCCCGGGCGGTCTCGGGCGGTTCGGGCAGTCCCGGGCGGTCCCGGGCGGTCCGGTGTGGACCCGGGCGGTCCCGGGCGTTCCCGGGCGGTCCCGGGCGGTCTCGGGCGGTTCGGGCGGTCCCGGGCGGTCCCGGGCGGTCCCGGGCGGTCCCGGGCAGTCCCGGGCGGTCCGGGGCGGTCCCGGGCGGTCCCGGGCAGTCCCGGGCGGTCCGGGGCGGTCCCGGTCGGTCCCGGGCGGTCCAGGGCGGTCCCGGGCGGTCCCGGGCGGTCCCGGACGGTTCCGGGCGGTCCCGGGCGGTCCCGGGCAGTCCCGGGCGGTATCGTGCGGTCCAGAGCGGTCCCGGGCGGTCCCGGGAGGTCCCGGGCGGTCCGGAGCGGTCTTGGGCGGTCCCGGGCGGTCCCGGGCGGTCCGGGGCGGTCCTGGGCGGTCCGGGGCGGTCCCGGGCGGTCCGGGGCGGTCCCGGGCGGTCCGGGGCGGTCCGGGGCAGTACCGGGCGGTCCCGGGCGGAACCGGGCGGTCCCGGGCGGTCCCGGGCAGTCCCGGGCGGTCCCGGGCGGTCCCGGGCGGTCCCGGGCGGTCCCGGGTGGTCCCGGGCGGTCCGGGGCGGTCCCGGGCGGTCCCGGGCGGTCCTGGGCGGTCCAGGTCGCTCCCGGGCGGTCGGGGGCGGTCCTGGGCGGTCCCGTGCGGTCCCGGGCGGTCCCGGGCGGTCCCGGGCGGTCTCGGGCGGTTCGGGCGGTCCCGGGCGGTCCCGGGCGGTCCGGTGTGGACCCGGGCGGTCCCGGCGTTCCCGGGCGGTCCCGGGCGGTCTCGGGCGGTTCGGGCGGTCCCGGGCGGTCCCGGGCGGTCCCGGGCGGTCCCGGGCAGTCCCGGGCGGTCCGGGGCGGTCCCGGTCGGTCCCGGGCGGTCCAGGGCGGTCCCGGGCGGTCCCGGGCGGTCTCTTACGGTTCCGGGCGGTCCCGGGCAGTCCCGGGCGGTCCCGGGCGGTCCCGGGCGGTCCCGGGTGGTCCCGGGCGGTCCGAGGCGGTCCCGGTCAGTCCCGGGCGCTCCCGGGCGGTCCCGGGCGGTCCCGGGCGGTCCCGGGCGGTCCCGGGCGGTCCCGGGCGGTCCAGGGCGGTCCCGGGCGGTCCTGGGCGGTCCCGGGCGGTCTCGGGCGGTCCCGGGCGTTCCAGGGCGGTCCCGGGCGGTCCAGTGCGGTCACGGGCGGTCCTGGGCGGTCCCGGGCGGTCCGAGGTGGTCCCGGGCGGTCCGGGGCGGTCTCGGGCGGTCCCGGGCGGTCCCGGGCGTTCTAGGGCGGTCCCGGGCGGTCCGGGGCGGTCCCGGGTGGTCCCGGGCGGTCCCGGGCGGTCGGGGCGGTCCCGGGCTGTCCGGGTGTGGTCCTGGGCGGTCCGGGTGCGGTCCCGGGCGGTCCGGGGCGGTCCGGGCGGTCACGGGCAGTCCCGGCCGGTCCCGGGTGGTCCCGGGCGGTCTCGGGCGGTCCCGGGCGGTCCTGGCGGTCCAGGGCGGTCCCGGGCGGTCCCAGGCGGTCCCGGGCGGTCCCGGGCGGTCCCGGGCGGTCCCGGGCGGTCCCGGGCGGTCCCGGGCGGTCCCGGGCGGTCCGGGGCGGTCCAGGGCGGTCCGGGGCGGTCCCGGGCGGTCCCGGGCGGTCCCGGGCGGTCCCGGGCGGTCCGGGGCGGTCCCGGGCGGTCCGGGGCGGTCCCGGACGGTCCGGGGCAATCCGGGGTGGTCCGGGGCGGTCCGGGGCGGTCCCGGGCGGTCCCGGGCGGGCCCGGGCGGTCCAGAGCGGTCCCGGGCGGTCCCGGGCGGTCCCGGGCGATCCCGGGCGGTCCCGGGCGGTCCCGGGCGGTGCCGGGCGGTCCCGGGCGGTCCGGAGCGGTCTTGGGCGGTCCCGGGCGGTCCCGGGCGGTTCGGGGCAGACCTGGGCGGTCCGGGGCGGTCCCGGGCGGTCCGGGGCGGTCCCGGGCGGTCCGGGGCGGTCCCGGGCGGTCCCGGGTGGTCCCGGGCGGTCCCGGGCGGTCCCGGGCAGTCCCGGGCGGTCCCGGGCGGTCCCGGGCGCTCCCGGGCGGTCCCGGGCGGTCCCGGGCGGTCCCGGGCGGTCCCGGGCGGTCCCGGGCGGTCTCGGGCGGTTCGGGCGGTCCCGGGCGGTCCCGGGCGGTCCCGGGCGGTCCCGGGCGGTCCGGGGCGGTCCCGGGCGGTCCCGGGCGGTCCGGGGCGGTCCCGGGCGGTCCCGGGCGGTCCCGGGCGGTCCCGGGCGGTCCCGGGCAGTCCCGAGCGGTCCCGGGCGGTCCTGGTCGGTCCCGGGTGGTCCGGGGCGGTCCGGGGCGGTCCCGGGCGGTCCCGGGCAGTCCCGGGCGGTATCGGGCGGTCCAGAGCGGTCCCGGGCGGTCCCGGGCGGTCCCGGGCGGTCCCGGGCGGTCCCGGGCGGTCCCGGGAGGACCCGGGCGGTCCGGAGCGGTCTTGGGCGGTCCCGGGCGGTCCCGGGCGGTCCGGGGCGGTCCTGGGCGGTCTGGGGCGGTCCCGGTCGGTCCGGGGCGGTCCCGGGCGGTCCGCGGCGGTCCGGGGCAGTCCCGGGCGGTCCCGGGCGGTCCCGGGCGGTCCCGGGCGGTCCCGGGCGGTCCCGGGCGGTCCCGGGCGGTCCCGGGCGGTCCCGGGTGGTCCCGGGCGGTCCGGGGCGGTCCCGGGCGGTCCCGGGCGGTCCTGGGCGGTCCAGGTCGCTCCCGGGCGGTCCCGGGTGGTCCCGGGCGGTCCCGGGTGGTCCCGGGCGGTCCGGGGCAGTCCCGGGCGGTCCGCGGCGGTCCTGGGCGGTCCCTTGCGGTCCCGGGCGGTCCCGGGCGGTCCCGGGCGGTCCGGTGCGGTCCCGGGCGGTCCCGGGCGGTCCCGGGCGGTCCCGGGCGGTCTCGGGCGGTTCGGGCGGTCCCGGGCGGTCCCGGGCGGTCCGGTGTGGACCCGGGCGGTCCCGGGCGTTCCCGGGCGGTCCCGGGCGGTCTCGGGCGGTTCGGGCGGTCCCGGGCGGTCCCGGGCGGTCCCGGGCGGTCCCGGGCAGTCCCGGGCGGTCCGGGGCGGTCCCGGTCGGTCCCAGGCGGTCCAGGGCGGTCCCGCGCGGTCCCGGGCGGTCCCGGACGGTTCCGGGCGGTCCCGGGCAGCCCCGGGCGGTCCCGGGCGGTCCCGGGCGGTCCCGGGTAGTCCCGGGCGGTCCGGGGCGGTCCCGGTCGGTCCCGGGCGCTCCCGGGCGGTCCCGGGCGGTCCCGGGCGGTCCCGGGCCGTCCAGGGCGGTCCCGGGCGGTCCAGGGCGGTCCCGGGCGGTCCTGGGCGGTCCCGGGCGGTCTCGGGCGGTCCCGGGCGTTCCAGGGCGGTCCCGGGCGGTCCAGTGCGGTCACGGGCGGTCCTGGGCGGTCCCGGGCGGTCCGAGGTGGTCCCGGGCGGTCCGGGGCGGTCTCGGGCGGTCCCGGGCGGTCCCGGGCGTTCTAGGGCGGTCCCGAGCGGTCCGGGGCGGTCCCGAATGGTCCCGGGCGGTCCCGGGCGGTCGGGGCGGTCCCGGGCTGTCCGGGTGTGGTCCTGGGTGGTCCGGGTGCGGTCCCGGGCGGTCCGGGGCGGTCCGGGCGGTCACGGGCAGTCCCGGGCGGTCCCGGGTGGTCCCGGGCGGTCTCGGGCGGTCCCGGGCGGTCCTGGCGGTCCAGGGCGGTCCCGGGCGGTCCCAGGCGGTCCCGGGCGGTCCCGGGCGGTCCCGGGCGGTCCCGGGCGGTCCCGGGCGGTCCAGGGCGGTCCCGGGCGGTCCCGGGCGGTCCCGGGCGGTCCCGGGCGGTCCGGGGCGGTCCAAGGCGGTCCGGGGCGGCCCCGGGCGGTCCCGGGCGGTCCCGGGCGGTCCCGGGCGGTCCCGGGCGGTCCCGGGCGGTCCCGGGCGGTCCGGGGCGGTCCCGGGCGGTCCGGGGCGGTCCCGGGCGGTCCGGGGCGGTCCCGGGCGGTCCGGGGCGGTCCCGGGCGGTCCGGGGCGGGCCCGGGCGGTCCGGGGCGGTCCCGGACGGTCCGGGGCAATCCGGGGTGGTCCGGCGCGGTCCGGGGCGGTCCCGGGCGGTCCCGGGCAGTCCCGGGCGGTCCCGGGCGGTCCAGAGCGGTCCCGGGCGGTCCCGCGTGGTCCCGGGCAGTCCCGGGCGGTCCCGGGCGGTCCAGAGCGGTCCCGGGCGGTCCCGCGCGGTCCCGGGCGGTCCCGGGCGGTCCCGGGCGGTCCGGGGCGGTCCCGGGCGGTCCGGGGCGGTCCCGGGCGGTCTGGGGCGGTCCCGGGTGGTCCAGGGCGGTCCCGGGTGGTCCGGGGCGGTCCCGGACGGTCCGGGGCAATCCGGGGTGGTCAGGGGCGGTCCGGGGCGGTTCTGGGCCGTCCCGGGCAGTCCCGGGCGGTCCCGGGCGGTGCAGAGCGGTCCCGGGCGGTCCCGGGCGGTCCCGGGCGGTCCCGGGCGGTCCCGGGCGGTCCCGGGCGGTCCGGAGCGGTCTTGGGCGGTCCCGGGCGGTCCCGGGCGGTCCGGGACGGTCCTGGGCGGTCCAGGGCGGTCCCGGGCGGTCCGGGGCGGTCCCGGGCGGTCTGGGGCGGTCCCGGGCGGTCCCGGGCGGTCCCGGGCGGTCCCCGGGCAGTCCCGGGCGGTCCCGGGCGGTCCCGGGCGGTCCCGGGTGGTCCCGGGCGGTCCGGGGCGGTCCTGGGCGGTCCCGGGCACTCCCGGGCGGTCCCGGGCGGTCCTGGGCGGTCCCGGGCGGTCCCGGGCGGTCCCGGGCGGTCTCGGGCGGTTCGGGCGGTCCTGGGCGGTCCCGGGCGGTCCCGGGCAGTCCCGGCCGGTCCCGGGCGGTCCGGGGCATTCCCGGGCGGTCCCGGGCGGTCCGGGGCGGTCCCGGGCGGTCCCGGGCGGTCCTGGGCGGTCCCGGGCAGTCCCGGGCGGTCCCGAGCGGTCCTGGTCGGTCCCGGGTGGTCCCGGGCGGTCCGGGGCGGTCCCGGGCGGTCCCGGGCGGTCCCGGGTGGTCCCGGGCGGTCCAGGGCGGTCCCGGGTGGTCCCGGGCGGTCCCGGGCGGTCCCGGGCGTTCCAGGGCGGTCCCGGGCGGTCCAGGGTGGTCCCGCGTGGTCCTGGGCGGTCCCGGGCAGTCCGAGGCGGTCCTGGGCGGTCCGGGGCGGTCCCAGGCGGTCCCGGGCGTTCTAGGGCGGTCCCCGGCGGTCCGGGGTGGTCTCGGGCGGTCCTGGGCGGTCCCGGGCGGTCCTGGGCGGTCCGGGGCGGTCCTGTGCAGTCCGGGGCGGTCCCTGGCGGTCCCGGGCGGTCCCGGGCGGTCCCGGGCGGTCCCGTGCGGTCCCGGGCGGTCCGGCGTGGTCCCGGGCAGTCCCGGGCGGTCCCGGGCGGTCCCGGGCGGTCCCGGGCGGTCCCGGGCGGTCCCGGGCGGTCCCGGGCGGTCCCGGGCGGTCCCGGGCGGTTCGGGGCTATCCGGGGCGGTCCGGGGCGGTCCGGGTCGGTCCCGGGCAGTCCCGGGCGGTCCGGGGCGGTCCCGGGCGGTCCGGGGCGGTCCCGGGCGGTCCGGGACGGTCGCGGGCGGTCCGGGGCAATCCAGGGCAGTCCGGGGCGGTCCGGGGCGGTCCCGGGCGGTCCCGGGCAGTCCCGGGCGGTCCCGGGCGGTCCCGGGCGGTCCCGAGCGGTCCCGGGCGGTCCCGGGCGGTCCCGGGCGGTCCCGGGCGGTCCGGGGCGGTCCCGCGCGGTCCCGGGCGGTCCCTAGCGGTCCGGTGCGGTCCCGGGCGGTCCGGGGCGGTCCCGGGCGGTCCGGGCCGGTCCCGGGCGGTCCGGGGCGGTCCCGGGCAGTCCGGGGCGGTCCCGGGCAGTCCGGGGCGGTCCCGGGCAGTCCGGGGCGGTCCCGGGCGATCCGGGGCGGTCCCGGGCGGTCCTGTGCGGTCCCGGGCGGTCCCGGGCGGTCCCAGGCGGTCCGGTGCGGTCCCGGGCGGTCCCGGGCGGTCTCGGGCGGTCCCGGGCGGTCCCGGGCGGTCCCGGGCGGTCCCGGGCAGTCCCGGGCGGTCCGGGGCGTTCCCGGGCGGTCCCGGGCGGTCCCGGGCGGTCCCGGGCGGTCCCGGGCAGTCCGGGGCGGTCCCGGGTGGTCCCCGGCGGTCCGGGGCGGTCCCGGGCGGTCCCGGGCGGTCCCGGGCGGTCCCGGGCGGTCCCGGGCGGTCCCGGGCGGTCCCGGGTGGTCCCGGGCGGTCCAGGGCGGTCCCGTGCGGTCCTGGGTGGTCCCGGGCGGTCTCGGGCGGTCCCGGGCGTTCCAGGGCGGTCCCGGGTGGTCCAGTGCGGTCCCGGGCGGTCCTGGGCGGTCCCGGGCGGTCCGAGGCGGTCCCGGGCGGTCCGGGGCGGTCTCGGGCGGTCCCGGGCGGTCCCGGGCGTTCTAGGGCGGTCCCGGGCGGTCCGGGGCGGTCCTGGGCGGTCCCGGGCGGTCACGGGTGGTCGGGGCGGTCCCGGGCTGTCCGGGTGTGGTCCTGGGCGGTCCGGGTGCAGTCCCGGGCGGTCCGGGGTGGTCCCGGGCGGTCCCGGGCAGTCCCGGGCGGTCCCGGGTTGTCCCGGGCGGTCTCGGGCGGTCCCGGGCGGTCCCGGCGGTCCAGCGCGGTCCCGGGCGGTCCCAGGTGGTCCTGGGCGGTCCCGGGCGGTCCGGGGCGGTCCCGGGCGGTCCCGGGCGGTCCCGGGCGGTCCCGGGCGGTCCCGGGCGGTCCCGAGCGGTCCCGGGCGGTCCGGGGCGGTCCCGGGCGGTCCGGGGCGGTCCAGGGCGGTCCGGGGCGGTCCCGGGCGGTCCCGGGCGGTCCCGGGCGGTCCCGGGCGGTCCCGGGCGGTCCCGGGCGGTCCCGGGCTGTCCGGGGCGGTCCCGGGCGGTCCGGGGCGGTCCCGGGCGGTCCGGGGCGGTCCCGGGCAGTCCGGGGCGGTCCCGGGCGGTCCGGGCGGTCCTGGACGGTCCGGGGCAATCCGGGGTGGTCCGGGGCGGTCCGGGGCGGTCCCGGGCGGTCCCGGGCAGTCCCGGGCGGTGCCGGGCGGTCCAGAGCGGTCCCGGGCGGTCCCGGGCGATCCCGGGCGGTCCCGGGCGGTCCCGGGCGGTCCCGGTCGGTCCGGAGCGGTCTTGGGCGGTCCCAGGCGGTCCCGGGCGGTCCGGGGCGGTCCTGGGCGGTCCGGGGCGGTCCCGGGCGGTCCGGGGCGGTCCCGGGCGGTCCGGGGCGGTCCGGGGCGGTCCCGGGCGGTCCCGGGCGGTCCCGGGCGGTCCGGGGCGGTCCCGGGCAGTCCCGGGCAGTCCCGGGCAGTCCCGGGCGGTCCCGGGTGGTCCCGGGCGGTCCGGGGCGGTCCCGGGCGGTCCCGGGCGCTCCCGGGCGGTCCCGGGCGGTCCCGGGCGGTCCGGGGCAGTCCCGGGCGGTCCGGGGCGGTCCTGGGCGGTCCCGTGCGGTCCCAGGCGGTCCCGGGCGGTCCCGGGCGGTCCGGTGCGGTCACGGGCGGTCCCGGGCAATCCCGGGCAGTCCCGGGCGGTCTCGGGCGGTTCGGGCGGTCCCGGGTGGTCCCGGGCGGTCCCGGGCGGTCCTGGGCGGTCCAGGGCGGTCCCGGGCGGTCCCGGGCGGTCCCGGGCGGTCCCGGGCAGTCCCGGGCGGTCCCGGGCGGTCCTGGTCGGTCCCGGGCGATCGGCGCGGTCCCGGGCTGTCCGGGTGTGGTCCTAGGCGGTCCGGGTGTGGTCCGGGGCAATCCGGGGTGGTCCGGGGCGGTCCGGGGCGGTCCCGGGCGGTCCCGGGCAGTCCCGGGCGGTCCCGGGCGGTCCAGAGCGGTCCCGGGCGGTCCCGGGCGGTCCCAGGCGGTCCCGGGCGGTCCCGGGCGGTCCCAGGCGGTCCCGGGCGGTCCCGGGCGTTCTAGGGCGGTCCTGGGCGGTTCGGGGTGGTCCCGGGCGGTCCTGGGCGGTCCCGGGCGGTCCTGGGCGGTCCGGGGCGGTCCTGGGCGGTCCGGGGCGGTCCCAGGCGGTCCCGGGCGGTCCCGGGCGGTCCCGGGCGGTCCCGGGCGGTCCCGGGCTGTCCGGGGTGGTCCCGGGCAGTCCCGGGCGGTCCCGGGCGGTCCCGGGCGGTCCCGGGCGGTCCCGGGCGGTCCCGGGCGGTTCGGGGCTATCCAGGGCGGTCCGGGGCGGTTTGGGTCGGTCCCGGGCGGTCCCGGGCGGTCCCGGGCGGTCCGGGGCGGTCCCGGGCGGTCCAGGGCGGTCCCGAGCGGTCCGGGATGGTCCCGGGCGGTCCGGGGCAATCCAGGGCAGTCCGGGGCGGTCCGGGGCGGTCCCGGGCGGTCCCGGGCAGTCCCGGGCGGTCCCGGGCGGTTCCGGGCGGTCCCGAGCGGTCCCGGGCGGTCCCGGGCGGTCCCGGGCGGTCCGGGGCGGTCCTGGGCGGTCTGGGGCGGTCCCGGGCGGTCCCGGGCGGTCCCGGGCGGTCCGGGGCGGTCCCGGGCGGTCCCGGGCGGTCCCTAGCGGTCCGGTGCGATCCCGGGCGGTCCGGGGCGGTCCCGGGCGGTCCGGGCCGGTCCCGGGCGGTCCGGGACGGTCCCGGGCGGTCCGGGGCGGTCCCGGGCAGTCCGGGGCGGTCCCGGGCAGTCCGCGGCGGTCCCGGGCGATCCGGGGCGGTCCTGTGCGGTCCCGGGCGGTCCCGGGCGTTCCCGGGCGGTCCGGTGCGGTCCTGGGCGGTCCCGGGCGGTCTCGGGCGGTTCGGGCGGTCCCGGGCGGTCCAGGGCGGTCCCGGGCGTTCCCGGGCAGTCCCGGGCGGTCCGGGGCGGTCCCGGGCGGTCTCGGGCGGTCCCGGGCGTTCCAGGGCGGTCCCGGGTGGTCCAGTGCGGTCCCGGGCGGTCCTGGGCGGTCCCGGGCGGTCCGAGGCGGTCCCGGGCGGTCCGGGGCGGTCTCGGGCGGTCCCGGGCGGTCCCGGGCGTTCTAGGGCGGTCCCGGGCGGTCCGGGGCGGTCCTGGGCGGTCCCGGGCGGTCACGGGCGGTCGGGGCGGTCCCGGGCTGTCCGGGTGTGGTCCTGGGCGGTCCGGGTGCGGTCCCGGGCGGTCCGGGGTGGTCCCGGGCGGTCCCGGGCAGTCCCGGGCGGTCCCGGGTTGTCCCGGGCGGTCTCGGGCGGTCCCGGGCGGTCCCGGCGGTCCAGCGCGGTCCCGGGCGGTCCCAGGCGGTCCCGGGCGGTCCCGGGCGGTCCCGGGCGGTCCCGGGCAGTCCCGGGCGGTCCCGGGCGGTCCCGGGCGGTCCCGAGCGGTCCCGGGCGGTCCGGGGCGGTCCCGGGCGGTCCGGGGCGGTCCAGGGCGGTCCGGGGCGGTCCCGGGCTGTCCGGGTGTGGTCCTGGGCGGTCCGGGTGCAGTCCCGGGCGGTCCGGGGTGGTCCCGGGCGGTCCCGGGCAGTCCCGGGCGGTCCCGGGTTGTCCCGGGCGGTCTCGGGCGGTCCCGGGCGGTCCCGGCGGTCCAGCGCGGTCCCGGGCGGTCCCAGGCGGTCCTGGGCGGTCCCGGGCGGTCCGGGGCGGTCCCGGGCGGTCCCGGGCGGTCCCGGGCGGTCCCGGGCGGTCCCGGGCGGTCCCGAGCGGTCCCGGGCGGTCCGGGGCGGTCCCGGGCGGTCCGGGGCGGTCCAGGGCGGTCCGGGCGGTCCCGGGCGGTCCTGGGCGGTCCCGGGCGGTCCCGGGCGGTCCCGGGCGGTCCCGGGCTGTCCGGGGCGGTCCCGGGCGGTCCGGGGCGGTCCCGGGCGGTCCGGGGCGGTCCCGGGCAGTCCGGGGCGGTCCCGGGCGGTCCGGGCGGTCCCGGACGGTCCGGGGCAATCCGGGGTGGTCCGGGGCGGTCCGGGGTGGTCCCGGGCGGTCCCGGGCAGTCCCGGGCGGTGCCGGGCGGTCCAGAGCGGTCCCGGGCGGTCCCGGGCGGTCCCGGGCGGTCCCGGGCGGTCCCGGGCGGTCCCGGTCGGTTCGGAGCGGTCTTGGGCGGTCCCAGGCGGTCCCGGGCGGTCCGGGGCGGTCCTGGGCGGTCCGGGGCGGTCCCGGGCGGTCCGGGGCGGTCCCGGGCGGTCCGGGGCGGTCCGGGGCGGTCCCGGGCGGTCCCGGGCGGTCCCGGGCGGTCCCGGGCGGTCCCGGGCAGTCCCGGGCAGTCCCGGGCAGTCCCGGGCGGTCCCGGGTGGTCCCGGGCGGTCCGGGGCGGTCCCGGGCGGTCCCGGGCGCTCCCGGGCGGTCCCGGGCGGTCCCGGGCGGTCCGGGGCAGTCCCGGGCGGTCCGGGGCGGTCCCGGGCGGTCCCGGGCGGTCCGGTGCGGTCACGGGCGGTCCCGGGCGGTCCCGGGCGGTCCCGGGCGGTCTCGGGCGGTTCGGGCGGTCCCGGGTGGTCCCGGGCGGTCCCGGGCGGTCCCGGGCGGTCCAGGGCGGTCCCGGGCGGTCCCGGGCGGTCCCGGGCGGTCCCGGGCAGTCCCGGGCGGTCCCGGGCGGTCCTGGTCGGTCCCGGGCGATCGGCGCGGTCCCGGGCTGTCCGGATGTGGTCCTAGGCGGTCCGGGTGTGGTCCGGGGCAATCCGGGGTGGTCCGGGTCGGTCCGGGGCGGTCCCGGGCAGTCCCGGGCGGTACCGGGCGGTCCAGAGCGGTCCCGGGCGGTCCCGGGCGGTCCCAGGCGGTCCCGGGCGGTCCCGGGCGGTCCCAGGCGGTCCCGGGCGGTCCCGGGCGTTCTAGGGCGGTCCTGGGCGGTCCGGGGTGGTCCCGGGCGGTCCTGGGCGGTCCCGGGCGGTCCTGGGCGGTCCGGGGCGGTCCTGGGCAGTCCGGGGCGGTCCCAGGCGGTCCCGGGCGGTCCCGGGCGGTCCCGGGCGGTCCCGGGCGGTCCCGGGCTGTCCGGGGTGGTCCCGGGCAGTCCCGGGCGGTCCCGGGCGGTCCCGGGCGGTCCCGGGCGGTCCGGGCGGTCCCGGGCGGTTCGGGGCTATCCAGGGCGGTCCGGGGCGGTTTGGGGTCGGTCCCGGGCGGTCCCGGGCGGTACAGGGCGGTCCCGGGCGGTCCAGGGCGGTCCCGGGCGGTCCGGGACGGTCCCGGGCGGTCCGGGGCAATCCAGGGCAGTCCGGGGCGGTCCGGGGCGGTCCCGGGCGGTCCCGGGCAGTCCCGGGCGGTCCCCGGGCGGTTCCGGGCGGTCCGAGCGGTCCCGGGCGGTCCCGGGCGGTCCCGGGGCGGTCCGGGGCGGTCCTGGGCGGTCTGGGGCGGTCCCGGGCGGTCCCGGGCGGTCCCGGGCGGTCCGGGGCGGTCCCGGGCGGTCCCGGGCGGTCCCTAGCGGTCCGGTGCGGTCCCGGGCGGTCCGGGGCGGTCCCGGGCGGTCCGGGCCGGTCCCGGGCGGTCCGGGACGGTCCCCGGGCGGTCCGGGGCGGTCCCGGGCAGTCCGGGGCGGTCCCGGGCAGTCCGGGGCGGTCCCCGGGCGATCCGGGGCGGTCCCGGGCGGTCCTGTGCGGTCCCGGGCGGTCCCCGGGCGTTCCCGGGCGGTCCGGTGCGGTCCTGGGCGGTCCCGGGCGGTCTCGGGCGGTTCGGGCGGTCCCGGGCGGTCCAGGGCGGTCCCGGCCGTTCCCGGGCAGTCCCGGGCGGTCCGGGGCGGTCCCGGGCGGTCTCGGGCGGTCCCGGGCGTTCCAGGGCGGTCCCGGGTGGTCCAGTGCGGTCCCGGGCGGTCCTGGGCGGTCCCGGGCGGTCCGAGGCGGTCCCGGACGGTCCGGGGCGGTCTCGGGCGGTCCCGGGCGGTCCCGGGCGTTTCTAGGGCGGTCCCGGGCGGTCCGGGGCGGTCCTGGGCGGTCCCGGGCGGTTACGGGCGGTCGGGGCGGTCCCGGGCTGTCCGGGTGTGGTCCTGGGCGGTCCGGGTGCGGTCCCGGGCGGTCCGGGGTGGTCCCGGGCGGTCCCGGGCAGTCCCGGGCGGTCCCGGGTTGTCCCGGGCGGTCTCGGGCGGTCCCGGGCGGTCCCGGCGGTCCAGCGCGGTCCCGGGCGGTCCCAGGCGGTCCCGGGCGGTCCCGGGCGGTCCCGGGCGGTCCCGGGCGGTCCCGGGCGGTCCCGGGCGGTCCCGGGCGGTCCCGAGCGGTCCCGGGCGTCCGGGGCGGTCCCGGGCGGCCCGGGGCGGTCCAGGGCGGTCCGGGGCGGTCCCGGGAGGTCCCGGGCGGTCCCGGGCGGTCCCGGGCGGTCCCGGGCGGTCCCGGGCGGTCCCCGGCGGTCCCGGGCTGTCCGGGGCGGTCCCGGGCGGTCCGGGGCGGTCCCAGGCGGTCCGGGGCGGTCCCGGGCAGTCCGGGGCGGTCCCGGGCGGTCCGGGGCGGTCCCGGACGGTCCGGGGCAATCCGGGGTGGTCCGGGGCGGTCCGGGGCGGTCCCGGGCGGGTCCCGGGCAGTCCCGGGCGGTGCCGGGCGGTCCTGGTCGGTCCCGGGCGATCGGCGCGGTCCCGGGCTGTCCGGATGTGGTCCTAGGCGGTCCGGGTGTGGTCCGGGGGCAATCCGGGGTGGTCCGGGGGCGGTCCGGGGCGGTCCCGGGCAGTCCCGGGCAGTCCCGGGCGGTCCAGAGCGGTCCCGGGCGGTCCCGGGCGGTCCCAGGCGGTCCCGGGCGGTCCCGGGCGGTCCCAGGCGGTCCCGGGCGGTCCCGGGCGTTCTAGGGCGGTCCTGGGCGGTCCGGGGTGGTCCCGGGCGGTCCTGGGCGGTCCCGGGCGGTCCTGGGTGGTCCGGGGCGGTCCTGGGCAGTCCGGGGCGGTCCCAGGCGGTCCCGGGCGGTCCCGGGCGGTCCCGGGCGGTCCCGGGCGGTCCCGGGCTGTCCGGGGTGGTCCCGGGCAGTCCCGGGCGGTCCCGGGCGGTCCCGGGCGGTCCCGGGCGGTCCCGTGCGGTCCCGGGCGGTTCGGGGCTATCCAGGGCGGTCCGGGGCGGTTTGGGTCGGTCCCGGGCGGTCCCGGGCGGTACAGGGCGGTCCCGGGCGGTCCAGGGCGGTCCCGGGCGGTCCGGGACGGTCCCGGGCGGTCCGGGGCAATCCAGGGCAGTCCGGGGCGGTCCGGAGCGGTCCCGGGCGGTCCCGGGCAGTCCCGGGCGGTCCCGGGCGGTTCCGGGCGGTCCCGAGCGGTCCCGGGCGGTCCCGGGCGGTCCCGGGCGGTCCGGGGCAGTCCTGGGCGGTCTGGGGCGGTCCCGGGCGGTCCCGGGCGGTCCCGGGCGGTCCGGGGCGGTCCCGGGCGGTCCCGGGCGGTCCCTAGCGGTCCGGTGCGGTCCCGGGCGGTCCGGGGCGGTCCCGGGCGGTCCGGGCCGGTCCCGGGCGGTCCGGGACGGTCCCGGGCGGTCCGGGGCGGTCCCGGGCAGTCCGGGGCGGTCCCGGGCAGTCCGGGGCGGTCCCGGGCGATCCGGGGCGGTCCCGGGCGGTCCTGTGCGGTCCCGGGCGGTCCCGGGCGTTCCCGGGCGGTCCGGTGCGGTCCTGGGCGGTCCCGGGCGGTCTCGGGCGGTTCGGGCGGTCCCGGGCGGTCCAGGGCGGTCCCGGCCGTTCCCGGGCAGTCCCGGGCGGTCCGGGGCGGTCCCGGGCGGTCTCGGGCGGTCCCGGGCGTTCCAGGGCGGTCCCGGGTGGTCCAGTGCGGTCCCGGGCGGTCCTGGGCGGTCCCGGGCGGTCCGAGGCGGTCCCGGACGGTCCGGGGCGGTCTCGGGCGGTCCCGGGCGGTCCCGGGCGTTCTAGGGCGGTCCCGGGCGGTCCGGGGCGGTCCTGGGCGGTCCCGGGCGGTCACGGGCGGTCGGGGCGGTCCCGGGCTGTCCGGGTGTGGTCCTGGGCGGTCCGGGTGCGGTCCCGGGCGGTCCGGGGTGGTCCCGGGGCGGTCCCGGGCAGTCCCGGGCGGTCCCGGGTTGTCCCGGGCGGTCTCGGGCGGTCCCGGGCGGTCCCGGCGGGTCCAGCGCGGTCCCGGGCGGTCCCAGGCGGTCCCGGGCGGTCCCGGGCGGTCCCGGGCGGTCCCCGGGCGGTCCCGGGCGGTCCCCGGGCGGTCCCGGGCGGTCCCGAGCGGTCCCGGGCGGTCCGGGCGTCCCGGGCGGTCCGGGGCGGTCCAGGGCGGTCCGGGGCGGTCCCGGGAGGTCCCGGGCGGTCCCGGGCGGTCCTGGGCGGTCCCGGGCGGTCCCGGGCGGTCCCCGGCGGTCCCGGGCTGTCCGGGGCGGTCCCGGGCGGTCCGGGGCGGTCCCAGGCGGTCCGGGGCGGTCCCGGGCAGTCCGGGGCGGTCCCGGGCGGTCCGGGGCGGTCCCGGACGGTCCGGGGCAATCCGGGGTGGTCCGGGGCGGTCCGGGGCGGTCCCGGGCGGTCCCGGGCAGTCCCGGGCGTGCCGGGCGGTCCCGGGCGGTCCCGGCGGTCCAGCGCGGTCCCGGGGCGGTCCCAGGCGGTCCTGGGCGGTCCCGGGCGGTCCGGGGCGGTCCCGGGCGGTCCCGGGCGGTCCCGGGCGGTCCCGGGCGGTCCCGGGCGGTCCCGAGCGGTCCCGGGCGGTCCGGGGCGGTCCCGGGCGGTCCGGGGCGGTCCCAGGGCGGTCCCGGGGCGGTCCCGGGCGGTCCCGGGCGGTCCCGGGCGGTCCCGGGCGGTCCCGGGCGGTCCCGGGCGGTCCCGGGCTGTCCGGGGCGGTTCCCGGGCGGTCCGGGGCGGTCCCGGGCGGTCCGGGGCGGTCCCGGGCAGTCCGGGGCGGTCCCGGGCGGTCCGGGCGGTCCCGGACGGTCCGGGGCAATCAGGGGTGGTCCGGGGCGGTCCGGGGCGGTCCCGGGCGGTCCCGGGCAGTCCCCGGGCGGTGCCGGGCGGTCCAGAGCGGTCCCGGGCGGTCCCGGGCGGTCCCGGGCGGTCCCGGGCGGTCCCGGGCGGTCCCGGTCGGTCCGGAGCGGTCTTGGGCGGTCCCAGGCGGTCCCGGGCGGTCCGGGGCGGTCCTGGGCGGTCCGGGTGTGGTCCGGGGCAATCCGGGGTGGTCCGGGGCGGTCCGGGGCGGTCCCGGGCGGTCCCGGGCAGTCCCGGGCGGTCCCGGGCGGTCCAGAGCGGTCCCGGGCGGTCCCGGGCGGTCCCAGGCGGTCCCGGGCGGTCCCGGGCGGTCCCAGGCGGTCCCGGGCGGTCCCGGGCGTTCTAGGGCGGTCCTGGGCGGTCCGGGGTGGTCCCGGGCGGTCCTGGGCGGTCCCGGGCGGTCTGGGCGGTCCGGGCGGTCCTGGGCGGTCCGGGGCGGTCCCAGGCGGTCCCGGGCTGTCCCGGGCGGTCCCGGGCGGTCCCGGGCGGTCCCGGGCTGTCCGGGGTGGTCCCGGGCAGTCCCGGGCGGTCCCGGGCGGTCCCGGGCGGTCCCGGGCGGTCCCGGGCGGTCCCGGCGGTTCGGGGCTATCCAGGGCGGTCCGGGGCGGTTTGGGTCGGTCCAGGGCGGTCCCGGGCGGTCCGGGGCGGTCCCGGGCGGTCCAGGGCGGTCCCGGGCGGTCCGGGACGGTCCCGGGCGGTCCGGGGCAATCCAGGGCAGTCCGGGGCGGTCCGGGGCGGTCCCGTGCGGTCCCGGGCAGTCCCGGGCGGTCCCGGGCGGTTCCGGGCGGTCCCGAGCGGTCCCGGGCGGTCCCGGGCGGTCCCGGGCGGTCTGGGGCGGTCCTGGGCGGTCTGGGGCGGTCCCGGGCGGTCCCGGGCGGTCCCGGGCGGTCCCGGGCGGTCCCGGGCGGTCCCGGGCGGTCCCTAGCGGTCCGGTGCGGTCCCGGGCGGTCCGGGGCGGTCCCGGGCGGTCCGGGCCGGTCCCGGGCGGTCCGGGACGGTCCCGGGCGGTCCGGGGCGGTCCCGGGCAGTCCGGGGGCGGTCCCGGGCAGTCCGGGGCGGTCCCGGGCGATCCGGGGCGGTCCCGGGCGGTCCTGTGCGGTCCCGGGCGGTCCCGGGCGTTCCCGGGCGGTCCGGTGCGGTCCTCGGCGGTCCCGGGCGGTCTCGGGCGGTTCGGGCGGTCCCGGGCGGGTCCAGGGCGGTCCCGGGCGTTCCCGGGCAGTCCCGGGCGGTCCGGGGCGGTCCCGGGCGGTCTCGGGCGGTCCCGGGCGTTCCAGGGCGGTCCCGGGTGGTCCAGTGCGGTCCCGGGCGGTCCTGGGCGGTCCCGGGCGGTCCGAGGCGGTCCCGGGCGGTCCGGGGCGGTCTCGGGCGGTCCCGGGCGGTCCCGGGCGTTCTAGGGCGGTCCCAGGCGGTCCGGGGCGGTCCTGGGCGGTCCCGGGCGGTCACGGGCGGTCGGGGCGGTCCCGTGCTGTCCGGGTGTGGTCCTGGGCGGTCCGGGTGCGGTCCCGGGCGGTCCGGGGTGGTCCCGGGCGGTCCCGGGCAGTCCCGGGCGGTCCCGGGTTGTCCCGGGCGGTCTCGGGCGGTCCCGGGCGGTCCCGGCGGTCCAGCGTGGTCCCGGGCGGTCCCAGGCGGTCCCGGGCGGTCCCGGGCGGTCCCGGGCGGTCCCGGGCGGTCCCGGGCGGTCCCGGGCGGTCCCGAGCGGTCCCGGGCGGTCCGGGGCGGTCCCGGGCGGTCCGGGGCGGTCCAGGGCGGTCCGGGGCGGTCCCGGGAGGTCCCGGGCGGTCCTGGGCGGTCTCGGGCGGTTCGGGCGGTCCCGGGCGGTCCAGGGCGGTCCCGGGCGTTCCCGGGCAGTCCCGGGCGGTCCGGGGCGGTCCCGGGCGGTCTCGGGCGGTCCCGGGCGTTCCAGGGCGGTCCCGGGTGGTCCAGTGCGGTCCCGGGCGGTCCTGGGCGGTCCCGGGCGGTCCGAGGCGGTCCCGGGCGGTCCGGGGCGGTCTCGGGCGGTCCCGGGCGGTCCCGGGCGTTCTAGGGCGGTCCCGGGCGGTCCGGGGCGGTCCTGGGCGGTCCCGGGCGGTCACGGGCGGTCGGGGCGGTCCCGGGCTGTCCGGGTGTGGTCCTGGGCGGTCCGGGTGCGGTCCCGGGCGGTCCGGGGTGGTCCCGGGCGGTCCCGGGCAGTCCCGGGCGGTCCCAGGTTGTCCCGGGCGGTCTCGGGCGGTCCCGGGCGGTCCCGGCGGTCCAGCGCGGTCCCGGGCGGTCCCAGGCGGTCCCGGGCGGTCCCGGGCGGTCCCGGGCGGTCCCGGGCGGTCCCGGGCGGTCCCGGGCGGTCCCGGGCGGTCCCGAGCGGTCCTGGGCGGTCCGGGGCGGTCCCGGGCGGTCCGGGGCGGTCCAGGGCGGTCCGGGGCGGTCCCGGGAGGTCCCGGGCGGTCCCGGGCGGTCCTGGGCGGTCCCGGGCGGTCCCGGGCGGTCCCGGGCGGTCCCGGGCTGTCCGGGGCGGTCCCGGGCGGTCCGGGGCGGTCCCAGGCGGTCCGGGGCGGTCCCGGGCAGTCCGGGGCGGTCCCGGGCGGTCCGGGGCGGTCCCGGACGGTCCGGGGCAATCCGGGGTGGTCCGGGGCGGTCCGGGGCGGTCCCGGGCGGTCCCGGGCAGTCCCGGGCGGTGCCGGGCGGTCCAGAGCGGTCCCGGGCGGTCCCGGGCGGTCCCGGGCGGTCCCGGGCGGTCCCGGGCGGTCCCGGGCGGTCCGGAGCGGTCTTGGGCGGTCCCAGGCGGTCCCGGGCGGTCCGGGGCGGTCCTGGGCGGTCCGGGGCGGTCCCGGGCGGTCCGGGGCGGTCCCGGGCGGTCCGGGGCGGTCCGGGGCGGTCCCGGGCGGTCCCGGGCGGTCCCGGGCGGTCCCGGGCGGTCCCGGGCAGTCCCGGGCAGTCCCGGGCAGTCCCGGGCGGTCCCGGGTGGTCCCGGGCGGTCCGGGGCGGTCCCGGGCGGTCCCGGGCGGTCCCGGGCGGTCCCGGGCGGTCCCGGGCGGTCCGGGGCAGTCCCGGGCGGTCCGGGGCGGTCCTGGGCGGTCCCGTGCGGTCCCAGGCGGTCCCGGGCGGTCCCGGGCGGTCCGGTGCGGTCACGGGCGGTCCCGGGCGGTCCCGGGCGGTCCCGGGCGGTCTCGGGCGGTTCGGGCGGTCCGGGCGGTCCCGGGCGGTCCCGGGCGGTCCCGGGCGGTCCAGGGCGGTCCCGGGCGGTCCCGGGCGGTCCCGGGCGGTCCCGGGCAGTCCCGGGCGGTCCCGGGCGGTCCTGGTCGGTCCCGGGCGATCGGCGCGGTCCCGGGCTGTCCGGGTGTGGTCCTAGGCGGTCCGGGTGTGGTCCGGGCAATCCGGGGTGGTCCGGGGCGGTCCGGGGCGGTCCCGGGCGGTCCCGGGCAGTCCCGGGCGGTCCCGGGCGGTCCAGAGCGGTCCCGGGCGGTCCCGGGCGGTCCCTGGCGGTCCCGGGCGGTCCCGGGCGGTCCCAGGCGGTCCCGAGCGGTCCCGGGCGTTCTAGGGCGGTCCCGGGCGGTCCGGGGTGGTCCCGGGCGGTCCTGGGCGGTCCCGGGCGGTCCTGGGCGGTCCGGGGCGGTCCTGGGCGGTCCGGGGCGGTCCCAGGCGGTCCCGGGCGGTCCCGGGCGGTCCCGGGCGGTCCCGGGCGGTCCCGGGCTGTCCGGGGTGGTCCCGGGCAGTCCCGGGCGGTCCCGGGCGGTCCCGGGCGGTCCCGGGCGGTCCCGGGCGGTCCCGGGCGGTTCGGGGCTATCCGGGGCGGTCCGGGGCGGTTTGGGTCGGTCCCGGGCGGTCCCGGGCGGTCCGGGGCGGTCCGGGGCGGTCCTGGGCGGTCCGGGTGTGGTCCGGGGCAATCCGGGGTGGTCCGGGGCGGTCCGGGGCGGTCCCGGGCGGTCCCGGGCAGTCCCGGGCGGTCCCGGGCGGTCCAGAGCGGTCCCGGGCGGTCCCGGGCGGTCCCAGGCGGTCCCGGGCGGTCCCGGGCGGTCCCAGGCGGTCCCGGGCGGTCCCGGGCGTTCTAGGGCGGTCCTGGGCGGTCCGGGGTGGTCCCGGGCGGTCCTGGGCGGTCCCGGGCGGTCCTGGGCGGTCCGGGGCGGTCCTGGGCGGTCCGGGGCGGTCCCAGGCGGTCCCGGGCGGTCCCGGGCGGTCCCGGGCGGTCCCGGGCGGTCCCGGGCTGTCCGGGGTGGTCCCGGGCAGTCCCGGGCGGTCCCGGGCGGTCCCGGGCGGTCCCGGGCGGTCCCGGGCGGTCCCGGGCGGTTCGGGGCTATCCAGGGCGGTCCGGGGCGGTTTGGGTCGGTCCCGGGCGGTCCCGGGCGGTCCGGGGCGGTCCCGGGCGGTCCAGGGCGGTCCCGGGCGGTCCGGGACGGTCCCGGGCGGTCCGGGGCAATCCAGGGCAGTCCGGGGCGGTCCGGGGCGGTCCCGGGCGGTCCCGGGCAGTCCCGGGCGGTCCCGGGCGGTTCCGGGCGGTCCCGAGCGGTCCCGGGCGGTCCCGGGCGGTCCCGGGCGGTCTGGGGCGGTCCTGGGCGGTCTGGGGCGGTCCCGGGCGGTCCCGGGCGGTCCCGGGCGGTCCGGGGCGGTCCCGGGCGGTCCCGGGCGGTCCCTAGCGGTCCGGTGCGGTCCCGGGCGGTCCGGGGCGGTCCCGGGCGGTCCGGGCCGGTCCCGGGCGGTCCGGGACGGTCCCGGGCGGTCCGGGGCGGTCCCGGGCAGTCCGGGGCGGTCCCGGGCAGTCCGGGGCGGTCCCGGGCGATCCGGGGCGGTCCCGGGCGGTCCTGTGCGGTCCCGGGCGGTCCCGGGCGTTCCCGGGCGGTCCGGTGCGGTCCTCGGCGGTCCCGGGCGGTCTCGGGCGGTTCGGGCGGTCCCGGGCGGTCCAGGGCGGTCCCGGGCGTTCCCGGGCAGTCCCGGGCGGTCCGGGGCGGTCCCGGGCGGTCTCGGGCGGTCCCGGGCGTTCCAGGGCGGTCCCGGGTGGTCCAGTGCGGTCCCGGGCGGTCCTGGGCGGTCCCGGGCGGTCCGAGGCGGTCCCGGGCGGTCCGGGGCGGTCTCGGGCGGTCCCGGGCGGTCCCGGGCGTTCTAGGGCGGTCCCAGGCGGTCCGGGGCGGTCCTGGGCGGTCCCGGGCGGTCACGGGCGGTCGGGACGGTCCCGGGCTGTCCGGGTGTGGTCCTGGGCGGTCCGGGTGCGGTCCCGGGCGGTCCGGGGTGGTCCCGGGCGGTCCCGGGCAGTCCCGGGCGGTCCCGGGTTGTCCCGGGCGGTCTCGGGCGGTCCCGGGCGGTCCCGGCGGTCCAGCGTGGTCCCGGGCGGTCCCAGGCGGTCCCGGGCGGTCCCGGGCGGTCCCGGGCGGTCCCGGGCGGTCCCGGGCGGTCCCGGGCGGTCCCGGGCGGTCCCGAGCGGTCCCGGGCGGTCCGGGGCGGTCCCGGGCGGTCCGGGGCGGTCCAGGGCGGTCCGGGGCGGTCCCGGGAGGTCCCGGGCGGTCCTGGGCGGTCTCGGGCGGTTCGGGCGGTCCCGGGCGGTCCAGGGCGGTCCCGGGCGTTCCCGGGCAGTCCCGGGCGGTCCGGGGCGGTCCCGGGCGGTCTCGGGCGGTCCCGGGCGTTCCAGGGCGGTCCCGGGTGGTCCAGTGCGGTCCCGGGCGGTCCTGGGCGGTCCCGGGCGGTCCGAGGCGGTCCCGGGCGGTCCGGGGCGGTCTCGGGCGGTCCCGGGCGGTCCCGGGCGTTCTAGGGCGGTCCCGGGCGGTCCGGGGCGGTCCTGGGCGGTCCCGGGCGGTCACGGGCGGTCGGGGCGGTCCCGGGCTGTCCGGGTGTGGTCCTGGGCGGTCCGGGTGCGGTCCCGGGCGGTCCGGGGTGGTCCCGGGCGGTCCCGGGCAGTCCCGGGCGGTCCCAGGTTGTCCCGGGCGGTCTCGGGCGGTCCCGGGCGGTCCCGGCGGTCCAGCGCGGTCCCGGGCGGTCCCAGGCGGTCCCGGGCGGTCCCGGGCGGTCCCGGGCGGTCCCGGGCGGTCCCGGGCGGTCCCGGGCGGTCCCGGGCGGTCCCGAGCGGTCCTAGGCGGTCCGGGGCGGTCCCGGGCGGTCCGGGGCGGTCCAGGGCGGTCCGGGGCGGTCCCGGGAGGTCCCGGGCGGTCCCGGGCGGTCCTGGGCGGTCCCGGGCGGTCCCGGGCGGTCCCGGGCGGTCCCGGGCTGTCCGGGGCGGTCCCGGGCGGTCCGGGGCGGTCCCAGGCGGTCCGGGGCGGTCCCGGGCAGTCCGGGGCGGTCCCGGGCGGTCCGGGGCGGTCCCGGACGGTCCGGGGCAATCCGGGGTGGTCCGGGGCGGTCCGGGGCGGTCCCGGGCGGTCCCGGGCAGTCCCGGGCGGTGCCGGGCGGTCCAGAGCGGTCCCGGGCGGTCCCGGGCGGTCCCGGGCGGTCCCGGGCGGTCCCGGGCGGTCCCGGGCGGTCCGGAGCGGTCTTGGGCGGTCCCAGGCGGTCCCGGGCGGTCCGGGGCGGTCCTGGGCGGTCCGGGGCGGTCCCGGGCGGTCCGGGGCGGTCCCGGGCGGTCCGGGGCGGTCCGGGGCGGTCCCGGGCGGTCCCGGGCGGTCCCGGGCGGTCCCGGGCGGTCCCGGGCAGTCCCGGGCAGTCCCGGGCAGTCCCGGGCGGTCCCGGGTGGTCCCGGGCGGTCCGGGGCGGTCCCGGGCGGTCCCGGGCGGTCCCGGGCGGTCCCGGGCGGTCCCGGGCGGTCCGGGGCAGTCCCGGGCGGTCCGGGGCGGTCCTGGGCGGTCCCGTGCGGTCCCAGGCGGTCCCGGGCGGTCCCGGGCGGTCCGGTGCGGTCACGGGCGGTCCCGGGCGGTCCCGGGCGGTCCCGGGCGGTCTCGGGCGGTTCGGGCGGTCCGGGCGGTCCCGGGCGGTCCCGGGCGGTCCCGGGCGGTCCAGGGCGGTCCCGGTCGGTCCCGGGCGGTCCCGGGCGGTCCCGGGCAGTCCCGGGCGGTCCCGGGCGGTCCTGGTCGGTCCCGGGCGATCGGCGCGGTCCCGGGCTGTCCGGGTGTGGTCCTAGGCGGTCCGGGTGTGGTCCGGGCAATCCGGGGTGGTCCGGGGCGGTCCGGGGCGGTCCCGGGCGGTCCCGGGCAGTCCCGGGCGGTCCCGGGCGGTCCAGAGCGGTCCCGGGCGGTCCCGGGCGGTCCCAGGCGGTCCCGGGCGGTCCCGGGCGGTCCCAGGCGGTCCCGAGCGGTCCCGGGCGTTCTAGGGCGGTCCCGGGCGGTCCGGGGTGGTCCCGGGCGGTCCTGGGCGGTCCCGGGCGGTCCTGGGCGGTCCGGGGCGGTCCTGGGCGGTCCGGGGCGGTCCCGGGCGGTCCGGGGCGGTCCCGGGCGGTCCGGGGCGGTCCGGGGCGGTCCCGGGCGGTCCCGGGCGGTCCCGGGCGGTCCCGGGCGGTCCCGGGCAGTCCCGGGCAGTCCCGGGCAGTCCCGGGCGGTCCCGGGTGGTCCCGGGCGGTCCGGGGCGGTCCCGGGCGGTCCCGGGCGGTCCCGGGCGGTCCCGGGCGGTCCCGGGCGGTCCGGGGCAGTCCCGGGCGGTCCGGGGCGGTCCTGGGCGGTCCCGTGCGGTCCCAGGCGGCCCCGGGCGGTCCCGGGCGGTCCGGTGCGGTCACGGGCGGTCCCGGGCGGTCCCGGGCGGTCCCGGGCGGTCTCGGGCGGTTCGGGCGGTCCGGGCGGTCCCGGGCGGTCCCGGGCGGTCCCGGGCGGTCCAGGGCGGTCCCGGTCGGTCCCGGGCGGTCCCGGGCGGTCCCGGGCAGTCCCGGGCGGTCCCGGGCGGTCCTGGTCGGTCCCGGGCGATCGGCGCGGTCCCGGGCTGTCCGGGTGTGGTCCTAGGCGGTCCGGGTGTGGTCCGGGCAATCCGGGGTGGTCCGGGGCGGTCCGGGGCGGTCCCGGGCGGTCCCGGGCAGTCCCGGGCGGTCCCGGGCGGTCCAGAGCGGTCCCGGGCGGTCCCGGGCGGTCCCAGGCGGTCCCGGGTGGTCCCGGGCGGTCCCAGGCGGTCCCGAGCGGTCCCGGGCGTTCTAGGGCGGTCCCGGGCGGTCCGGGGTGGTCCCGGGCGGTCCTGGGCGGTCCCGGGCGGTCCTGGGCGGTCCGGGGCGGTCCTGGGCGGTCCGGGGCGGTCCCAGGCGGTCCCGGGCGGTCCCGGGCGGTCCCGGGCGGTCCCGGGCGGTCCCGGGCTGTCCGGGGTGGTCCCGGGCAGTCCCGGGCGGTCCCGGGCGGTCCCGGGCGGTCCCGGGCGGTCCCGGGCGGTCCCGGGCGGTTCGGGGCTATCCGGGGCGGTCCGGGGCGGTTTGGGTCGGTCCCGGGCGGTCCCGGGCGGTCCGGGGCGGTCCCGGGCGGTCCGGGGCGGTCCCGGGCGGTCCGGGACGGTCCCGGGCGGTCCGGGGCAATCCAGGGCAGTCCGGGGCGGTCCGGGGCGGTCCCGGGCGGTCCCGGGCAGTCCCGGGCGGTCCCAGGCGGTTCCGGGCGGTCCCGAGCGGTCCCGGGCGGTCCCGGGCGGTCCCGGGCGGTCCGGGGCGGTCCTGGGCGGTCCGGGGCGGTCCCGGGCGGTCCCGGGCGGTCCCGGGCGGTCCGGGGCGGTCCCGGGCGGTCCCAGGCGGTCCCTAGCGGTCCGGTGCGGTCCCGGGCGGTCCGGGGCGGTCCCGGGCGGTCCGGGCCGGTCCCAGGCGGTCCGGGGCGGTCCCGGGTGGTCCGGGGCGGTCCCGGGCAGTCCGGGGCGGTCCCGGGCAGTCCGGGGCGGTCCCGGGCAGTCCGGGGCGGTCCCGGGCAGTCCGGGGCGGTCCCGGGCGATCCGGGGCGGTCCCGGGCGGTCCTGTGCGGTCCCGGGCGGTCCCGGGCGGTCCCGGGCGGTCCGGTGCGGTCCCGGGCGGTCCCGGGCGGTCTCGGGCGGTTCGGGCGGTCCCGGGCGGTCCAGGGCGGTCCCGGGCGTTCCCGGGCAGTCCCGGGCGGTCCGGGGCGGTCCCGGGCGGTCCCGGGCGGTCCCGGGCGGTCCCGGGCGGTCCCGGGCGGTCCCGGGCAGTCCGGGGCATTCCCGGGTGGTCCCGGGCGGTCCGGGGCGGTCCCGGGCGGTCTCGGGCGCTCCCGGGCGGTCCCGGGCGGTCCCGGGCGGTCCCGGGCGGTCCCGGGCGGTCCCGGGTGGTCCTGGGCGGTCCAGGGCGGTCCCGTGCGGTCCTGGGTGGTCCCGGGCGGTCTCGGGCGGTCCCCGGCGTTCCAGGGCGGTCCCGGGCGGTCCAGTGCGGTCCCGGGCGGTCCTGGGCGGTCCCGGGCGGTCCGAGGCGGTCCCGGGCGGTCCAGGGCGGTCTCAGGCGGTCCCGGGCGGTCCCGGGCGTTCTAGGGCGGTCCCGGGCGGTCCGGGGCGGTCCTGGGCGGTCCCGGGCGGTCCGGGGCGGTCTCGGGCGGTCCCGGGCGGTCCCGGGCGTTCTAGGGCGGTCCCGGGCGGTCCGGGGCGGTCCTGGGCGGTCCCGGGCGGTCACGGGCGGTCGGGGCAGTCCCGGGCTGTCCGGGTGTGGTCCTGGGCGGTCCGGGTGCGGTCCTGGGCGGTCCAGGGCGGTCGCGGGCGGTCCCGGGCAGTCCCGGGCGGTCCCGGGGTGTCCCGGGCGGTCTCGGGCGGTCCGGGGCGGTCCTGGGCGGTCTGGGGCGGTCCCGGGCGGTCCCGGGCGGTCCGGGGCGGTCCCGGGCGGTCCCAGGCGGTCCCGGGCGGTCCCGGGCGGTCCGGGGCGGTCCTGGGCGGTCTGGGGCGGTCCCGGGCGGTCCCGGGCGGTCCCGGGCGGTCCGGGGCGGTCCCGGGCGGTCCCAGGCGGTCCCTAGCGGTCCGGTGCGGTCCCGGGCGGTCCGGGGCGGTCGCGGGCGGTCCGGGCCGGTCCCAGGCGGTCCGGAGCGGTCCCGGGTGGTCCGGGGTGGTGCCGGGCAGTCCGGGGCGGTCCCGGGCAGTCCGGGGCGGTCCCGGGCGATCCGGGGCGGTCCCGGGCGGTCCTGTGCGGTCCCGGGCGGTCCCGGGCAGTCCCGGGCGGTCCGGTGCGGTCCCGGGCGGTCCCGGGCGGTCTCGGGCGGTTCGGGCGGTCCCGGGCGGTCCAGGGCGGTCCCGGGCGTTCCCGGGCAGTCCCGGGCGGTCCGGGGCGGTCCCGGGCGGTCCCGGGCGGTCCCGGGCGGTCCCGGGCGGTCCCGGGCAGTCCGGGGCAGTCCCGGGTGGTCCCGGGCGGTCCGGGGCGGTCCCGGGCGGTCTCGGGCGCTCCCGGGCGGTCCCGGGCGGTCCCGGGCGGTCCCGGGCGGTCCCGGGCGGTCCCGGGTGGTCCCGGGCGGTCCAGGGCGGTCCCGTGCGGTCCTGGGTGGTCCCGGGCGGTCCGAGGCGGTCCCGGGCGGTCCGGGGCGGTCTCAGGCGGTCCCGGGCGGTCCCGGGCGTTCTAGGGCGGTCCCGGGCGGTCCGGGGCGGTCCTGGGCGGTCCCGGGCGTTCTAGGGCGGTCCCGGGCGGTCCGGGGCGGTCCTGGGCGGTCCCGGGCGGTCACGGGCGGTCGGGGCGGTCCCGGGCTGTCCGGGTGTGGTCCTGGGCGGTCCGGGTGCGGTCCCGGGCGGTCCGGGGCGGTCCCGGGCGGTCCCGGGCAGTCCCGGGCGGTCCCGGGGTGTCCCGGGCGGTCTCGGGTGGTCCCGGGCGGTCCCGGCGGTCCAGCGCGGTCCCGGGCGGTCCCAGGCGGTCCCGGGCGGTCCCGGGCGGTCCGGGGCGGTCCCGGGCGGTCCCGGGCGGTCCCGGGCGGTCCCGGGCGGTCCCGGGCGGTCCCGGGCGGTCCCGGGCGGTCCGGGGCGGTCCCGGGCGGTCCGGGGCGGTCCAGGGCGGTCCGGGGCGGTCCCGGGCGGTCCCAGGCGGTCCCGGGCGGTCCCGGGCGGTCCCGGGCGGTCCGGGGCGGTCCCGGGCGGTCCGGGGCAGTCCCGGGCGGTCCCGGGCGGTCCTGGTCGGTCCCGGGCGATCGGCGCGGTCCCGGGCTGTCCGGGTGTGGTCCTAGGCGGTCCGGGTGTGGTCCGGGGCAATCCGGGGTGGTCCGGGGCGGTCCGGGGCGGTCCCGGGCGGTTCCGGGCAGTCCCGGGCGGTCCCGGGCGGTCCAGAGCGGTCCCGGGCGGTCCCGGGCGGTCCCAGGCGGTCCCGGGCGGTCCCGGGCGGTCCCAGGCGGTCCCGGGCCGTCCCGGGCGTTCTAGGGCGGTCCCGGGCGGTCCGGGGTGGTCCCGGGCGGTCCTGGGCGGTCCCGGGCGGTCCTGGGCGGTCCGGGGCGGTCCTGGGCGGTCCGGGGCGGTCCTGGGCGGTCCGGGGCGGTCTCAGGCGGTCCCGGGCGGTCCCGGGCGGTCCCGGGCGGTCCCGAGCGGTCCGGGGTGGTCCCGGGCAGTCCCGGGCGGTCCCGGGCGGTCCCGGGCGGTCCCGGGCGGTCCCGGGTGGTCCTGGGCGGTCCAGGGCGGTCCCGTGCGGTCCTGGGTGGTCCCGGGCGGTCTCGGGCGGTCCCCGGCGTTCCAGGGCGGTCCCGGGCGGTCCAGTGCGGTCCCGGGCGGTCCTGGGCGGTCCCGGGCGGTCCGAGGCGGTCCCGGGCGGTCCAGGGCGGTCTCAGGCGGTCCCGGGCGGTCCCGGGCGTTCTAGGGCGGTCCCGGGCGGTCCGGGGCGGTCCTGGGCGGTCCCGGGCGGTCCGGGGCGGTCTCGGGCGGTCCCGGGCGGTCCCGGGCGTTCTAGGGCGGTCCCGGGCGGTCCGGGGCGGTCCTGGGCGGTCCCGGGCGGTCACGGGCGGTCGGGGCAGTCCCGGGCTGTCCGGGTGTGGTCCTGGGCGGTCCGGGTGCGGTCCTGGGCGGTCCAGGGCGGTCGCGGGCGGTCCCGGGCAGTCCCGGGCGGTCCCGGGGTGTCCCGGGCGGTCTCGGGCGGTCCGGGGCGGTCCTGGGCGGTCTGGGGCGGTCCCGGGCGGTCCCGGGCGGTCCGGGGCGGTCCCGGGCGGTCCCAGGCGGTCCCGGGCGGTCCCGGGCGGTCCGGGGCGGTCCTGGGCGGTCTGGGGCGGTCCCGGGCGGTCCCGGGCGGTCCCGGGCGGTCCGGGGCGGTCCCGGGCGGTCCCAGGCGGTCCCTAGCGGTCCGGTGCGGTCCCGGGCGGTCCGGGGCGGTCGCGGGCGGTCCGGGCCGGTCCCAGGCGGTCCGGAGCGGTCCCGGGTGGTCCGGGGTGGTGCCGGGCAGTCCGGGGCGGTCCCGGGCAGTCCGGGGCGGTCCCGGGCGATCCGGGGCGGTCCCGGGCGGTCCTGTGCGGTCCCGGGCGGTCCCGGGCAGTCCCGGGCGGTCCGGTGCGGTCCCGGGCGGTCCCGGGCGGTCTCGGGCGGTTCGGGCGGTCCCGGGCGGTCCAGGGCGGTCCCGGGCGTTCCCGGGCAGTCCCGGGCGGTCCGGGGCGGTCCCGGGCGGTCCCGGGCGGTCCCGGGCGGTCCCGGGCGGTCCCGGGCAGTCCGGGGCAGTCCCGGGTGGTCCCGGGCGGTCCGGGGCCGTCCCGGGCGGTCTCGGGCGCTCCCGGGCGGTCCCGGGCGGTCCCGGGCGGTCCCGGGCGGTCCCGGGCGGTCCCGGGTGGTCCCGGGCGGTCCAGGGCGGTCCCGTGCGGTCCTGGGTGGTCCCGGGCGGTCCGAGGCGGTCCCGGGCGGTCCGGGGCGGTCTCAGGCGGTCCCGGGCGGTCCCGGGCGTTCTAGGGCGGTCCCGGGCGGTCCGGGGCGGTCCTGGGCGGTCCCGGGCGGTCCGGGGCGGTCTCGGGCGGTCCCGGGCGGTCCCGGGCGTTCTAGGGCGGTCCCGGGCGGTCCGGGGCGGTCCTGGGCGGTCCCGGGCGGTCACGGGCGGTCGGGGCGGTCCCGGGCTGTCCGGGTGTGGTCCTGGGCGGTCCGGGTGCGGTCCCGGGCGGTCCGGGGCGGTCCCGGGCGGTCCCGGGCAGTCCCGGGCGGTCCCGGGGTGTCCCGGGCGGTCTCGGGCGGTCCCGGGCGGTCCCGGCGGTCCAGCGCGGTCCCGGGCGGTCCCAGGCGGTCCCGGGCGGTCCCGGGCGGTCCGGGGCGGTCGCGGGCGGTCCCGGGCGGTCCCGGGCGGTCCCGGGCGGTCCCGGGCGGTCCCGGGCGGTCCCGGGCGGTCCGGGGCGGTCCCGGGCGGTCCGGGGCGGTCCAGGGCGGTCCGGGGCGGTCCCGGGCGGTCCCAGGCGGTCCCGGGCGGTCCCGGGCGGTCCCGGGCGGTCCGGGGCGGTCCCGGGCGGTCCGGGGCAGTCCCGGGCGGTCCCGGGCGGTCCTGGTCGGTCCCGGGCGATCGGCGCGGTCCCGGGCTGTCCGGGTGTGGTCCTAGGCGGTCCGGGTGTGGTCCGGGGCAATCCGGGGTGGTCCGGGGCGGTCCGGGGCGGTCCCGGGCGGTTCCGGGCAGTCCCGGGCGGTCCCGGGCGGTCCAGAGCGGTCCCGGGCGGTCCCGGGCGGTCCCAGGCGGTCCCGGGCGGTCCCGGGCGGTCCCAGGCGGTCCCGGGCCGTCCCGGGCGTTCTAGGGCGGTCCCGGGCGGTCCGGGGTGGTCCCGGGCGGTCCTGGGCGGTCCCGGGCGGTCCTGGGCGGTCCGGGGCGGTCCTGGGCGGTCCGGGGCGGTCCTGGGCGGTCCGGGGCGGTCTCAGGCGGTCCCGGGCGGTCCCGGGCGGTCCCGGGCGGTCCCGGGCGGTCCGGGGTGGTCCCGGGCAGTCCCGGGCGGTCCCGGGCGGTCCCGGGCGCTCCCGGGCGGTCCCGGGCGGTCCCGGGCGGTCTCGGGCGGTTCGGGCGGTCCCGGGCGGTCCCGGGGTGTCCCGGGCGGTCTCGGGCGGTCCGGGGCGGTCCTGGGCGGTCTGGGGCGGTCCCGGGCGGTCCCGGGCGGTCCGGGGCGGTCCCGGGCGGTCCCAGGCGGTCCCGGGCGGTCCCGGGCGGTCCGGGGCGGTCCTGGGCGGTCTGGGGCGGTCCCGGGCGGTCCCGGGCGGTCCCGGGCGGTCCGGGGCGGTCCCGGGCGGTCCCAGGCGGTCCCTAGCGGTCCGGTGCGGTCCCGGGCGGTCCGGGGCGGTCGCGGGCGGTCCGGGCCGGTCCCAGGCGGTCCGGAGCGGTCCCGGGTGGTCCGGGGTGGTGCCGGGCAGTCCGGGGCGGTCCCGGGCAGTCCGGGGCGGTCCCGGGCGATCCGGGGCGGTCCCGGGCGGTCCTGTGCGGTCCCGGGCGGTCCCGGGCAGTCCCGGGCGGTCCGGTGCGGTCCCGGGCGGTCCCGGGCGGTCTCGGGCGGTTCGGGCGGTCCCGGGCGGTCCAGGGCGGTCCCGGGCGTTCCCGGGCAGTCCCGGGCGGTCCGGGGCGATCCCGGGCGGTCCCGGGCGGTCCCGGGCGGTCCCGGGCGGTCCCGGGCAGTCCGGGGCAGTCCCGGGTGGTCCCGGGCGGTCCGGGGCCGTCCCGGGCGGTCTCGGGCGCTCCCGGGCGGTCCCGGGCGGTCCCGGGCGGTCCCGGGCGGTCCCGGGCGGTCCCGGGTGGTCCCGGGCGGTCCAGGGCGGTCCCGTGCGGTCCTGGGTGGTCCCGGGCGGTCCGAGGCGGTCCCGGGCGGTCCGGGGCGGTCTCAGGCGGTCCCGGGCGGTCCCGGGCGTTCTAGGGCGGTCCCGGGCGGTCCGGGGCGGTCCTGGGCGGTCCCGGGCGGTCCGGGGCGGTCTCGGGCGGTCCCGGGCGGTCCCGGGCGTTCTAGGGCGGTCCCGGGCGGTCCGGGGCGGTCCTGGGCGGTCCCGGGCGGTCACGGGCGGTCGGGGCGGTCCCGGGCTGTCCGGGTGTGGTCCTGGGCGGTCCGGGTGCGGTCCCGGGCGGTCCGGGGCGGTCCCGGGCGGTCCCGGGCAGTCCCGGGCGGTCCCGGGGTGTCCCGGGCGGTCTCGGGCGGTCCCGGGCGGTCCCGGCGGTCCAGCGCGGTCCCGGGCGGTCCCAGGCGGTCCCGGGCGGTCCCGGGCGGTCCGGGGCGGTCCCGGGCGGTCCCGGGCGGTCCCGGGCGGTCCCGGGCGGTCCCGGGCGGTCCCGGGCGGTCCCGGGCGGTCCGGGGCGGTCCCGGGCGGTCCGCGGCGGTCCAGGGCGGTCCGGGGCGGTCCCGGGCGGTCCCAGGCGGTCCCGGGCGGTCCCGGGCGGTCCCGGGCGGTCCGGGGCGGTCCCGGGCGGTCCGGGGCAGTCCCGGGCGGTCCCGGGCGGTCCTGGTCGGTCCCGGGCGATCGGCGCGGTCCCGGGCTGTCCGGGTGTGGTCCTAGGCGGTCCGGGTGTGGTCCGGGGCAATCCGGGGTGGTCCGGGGCGGTCCGGGGCGGTCCCGGGCGGTTCCGGGCAGTCCCGGGCGGTCCCGGGCGGTCCAGAGCGGTCCCGGGCGGTCCCGGGCGGTCCCAGGCGGTCCCGGGCGGTCCCGGGCGGTCCCAGGCGGTCCCGGGCCGTCCCGGGCGTTCTAGGGCGGTCCCGGGCGGTCCGGGGTGGTCCCGGGCGGTCCTGGGCGGTCCCGGGCGGTCCTGGGCGGTCCGGGGCGGTCCTGGGCGGTCCGGGGCGGTCCTGGGCGGTCCGGGGCGGTCTCAGGCGGTCCCGGGCGGTCCCGGGCGGTCCCGGGCGGTCCCGGGCGGTCCGGGGTGGTCCCGGGCAGTCCCGGGCGGTCCCGGGCGGTCCCGGGCGCTCCCGGGCGGTCCCGGGCGGTCCCGGGCGGTCCCGGGCGGTCCCGGGCGGTCTCGGGCGGTTCGGGCGGTCCCGGGCGGTCCCGGGCTGTCCCGGGCGGTCCGGGGCGGTCCCGGGCGGTCCCGGGCGGTCCGGGGCGGTCCCGGGCGGTCCCGGGCGGTCCCGGGCGGTCCCGGGCGGTCCCGGGGCAGTCCCGGGCGGTCCCGGGCGGTCCTGGTCGGTCCCGGGTGGTCCGGGGCGGTCCGGGGCGGTCCCGGGCGGTCCCGGGCAGTCCCGGGCAGTATCGGGCGGTCCAGAGCGGTCCCGGGCGGTCCCGGGCGGTCCCGGGCGGTCCCGGGCGGTCCCGGGCGGTCCCGGGAGGTCCCGGGCGGTCCGGAGCGGTCTTGGGCGGTCCCGGGCGGTCCCGGGCGGTCCGGGGCGGTCCTGGGCGGTCTGGGGCGGTCCCGGTCGGTCCGGGGCGGTCCCGGGCGGTCCGCGGCGGTCCGGGGCAGTCCCGGGCGGTCCCGGGCGGTCCCGGGCGGTCCCGGGCAGTCCCGGGCAGTCCCGGGCGGTCCCGGCGGTCCCGGGCGGTCCCGGGCGGTCCCGGGTGGTCCCGGGCGGTCCGGGGCGGTCCCGGGCGGTCCCGGGCGGTCCTGGGCGGTCCAGGTCGCTCCCGGGCGGTCCCGGGTGGTCCCGGGCGGTCCGGGGCAGTCCCGGGCGGTCCGCGGCGGTCCTGGGCGGTCCCTTGCGGTCCCGGGCGGTCCCGGGCGGTCCCGGGCGGTCCGGTGCGGTCCCGGGCGGTCCCGGGCGGTCCCGGGCGGTCCCGGGCGTCTCGGGCGGTTCGGGCGGTCCCGGGCGGTCCCGGGCGGTCCGGTGTGGACCCAGGCGGTCCCGGGCGTTCCCGGGCGGTCCCGGGCGGTCTCGGGCAGTTCGGGCGGTCCCGGGCGGTCCCGGGCGGTCCCGGGCGGTCCCGGGCAGTCCCCGGCGGTCCGGGGCGGTCCCGGTCGGTCCCGGGCGGTCCAGGGCGGTCCCGGGCGGTCCCGGGCGGTCCCGGACGGTTCCGGGCGGTCCCGGGCAGTCCCGGGCGGTCCCGGGCGGTCCCGGGCGGTCCCGGGTAGTCCCGGGCGGTCCGGGGCGGTCCCGGTCGGTCCCGTGCGCTCCCGGGCGGTCCCGGGCGGTCCCGGGCGGTCCCGGGCGGTCCCGGGCGGTCCCGGGCGGTCCAGGGCGGTCCCGGGCGGTCCTGGGCGGTCCCGGGCGGTCTCGGGCGGTCCCGGGCGTTCCAGGGCGGTCCCGGGCGGTCCAGTGCGGTCACGGGCGGTCCTGGGCGGTCCCGGGCGGTCCGAGGTGGTCCCGGGCGGTCCGGGGCGGTCTCGGGCGGTCCCGGGCGGTCCCGGGCGTTCTAGGGCGGTCCCGGGCGGTCCGGGGCGGTCCCGAATGGTCCCGGGCGGTCCCGGGCGGTCGGGGCGGTCCCGGGCTGTCCGGGTGTGGTCCTGGGTGGTCCGGGTGCGGTCCCGGGCGGTCCGGGGCGGTCCGGGCGGTCACAGGCAGTCCCGGGCGGTCCCGGGTGGTCCCGGGCGGTCTCGGGCGGTCCCGGGCGGTCCTGGCGGTCCAGGGCGGTCCCGGGCGGTCCCAGGCGGTCCCGGGCGGTCCCGGGCGGTCCCGGGCGGTCCCGGGCGGTCCCGGGCGGTCCAGGGCGGTCCCGGGCGGTCCCGGGCGGTCCCGGGCGGTCCCGGGCGGTCCGGGGCGGTCCAGGGCGGTCTGGGGCGGTCCCGGGCGGTCCCGGGCGGTCCCGGGCGGTCCCGGGCGGTCCCGGGCGGTCCCGGGCGGTCCGGGGCGGTCCCGGGCGGTCCGGGGCGGTCCCGGGCGGTCCGGGGCGGTCCCGGGCGGTCCGGGGCGGTCCCGGACGGTCCGGGACAATCCGGGGTGGTCCGGCGCGGTCCGGGGCGGTCCCGGGCGGTCCCGGGCAGTCCCGGGCGGTCCCGGGCGGTCCAGAGCGGTCCCGGGCGGTCCCGGGCGGTCCCGGGCGGTCCCGGGCGGTCCCGGGCGGTCCGAGGCGGTCCCGGGCGGTCCGGGGCGGTCCCGGGCGGTCCGGGGCGGTCCCGGGCGGTCTGGGGCGGTCCCGGGCGGTCCAGGGCGGTCCCGGGCGGTCCGGGGCGGTCCCGGACGGTCCGGGGCAATCCGGGGTGGTCAGGGCGGTCCGGGGCGGTTCCGGGCCGTCCCGGGCAGTCCCGGGCGGTCCCGGGCGGTCCAGAGCGGTCCCGGGCGGTCCCGGGTGGTCCCGGGCGGTCCCGGGCGGTCCCGGGCGGTCCCGGGCGGTCCCGGGCGGTCCGGAGCGGTCTTGGGCGGTCCCGGGCGGTCCCGGGCGGTCCGGGACGGTCCTGGGCGGTCCAAGGCAGTCCCGGGCGGTCCGGGGCGGTCCCGGGCGGTCCGGGGCGGTCCCGGGCGGTCCCGGGCGGTCCCGGGCGGTCCCGGGCAGTCCCGGGCGGTCCCGGGCGGTCCCGGGC
>NW_027423228.1:0-136225 GCF_048934315.1 Petromyzon marinus
TCTCCCCCCACCCTCTCCCCCCCACCCTCCCTCCCCTTCCCCCACCCTCTCCCCCCCACCCTCTCCCCCCACCCTCCCGGTGTAGTCGGCACTTTGCTACGTTCATCATTTCGGTTTTTTTTTTGTTATGCTTTGCTTAATGTAACCCCCCCTTTTTAAATGAAAGACCCAAAATATACTTTTTTTTCTTTCCCCTTCCCTCTCTCTTTACCCCCCTCTCTGCCCCCCTCTCTCTCTACCCCCCTCTCTGCCTCTCCTCTCTCTCTACCCCCTCTCTTCCTACTCCATTTGCCTCTCTCTCGCTCTCTCTTTTTTCTTTATAACTACGACAAGTGCTGCATCGGCACGCTGCCCTTCCCACAGTCAAACGGCCTACGACGGGTAGCTTAGATCTGCATGCAGAGCTCTCCGTCATCTGCCACCGAGCACACGGCCTCCTCCAGCGCCCACTGCTCCTTGAAGGCCGGCACGGCGTGGGTCAGCCGCGTGTAGTGGAACTCCAGCCACACCCTGATCCGACCAGAGCGTGGAAGATGCCCAGGCTGCTGGCTGGACGTTGCCCCTCCAGGGCCACCTTCCTTGCCCTGTATATGGCGAGCTTGGCGTAGCCGAAGAGCACGTTGACCAGCCCCTGAAGATGTTGGGGTCTGTTGCCCTTCGGGTATCCAAAGAAGAGGACCGTCGGGGAGAAGTGGAGGCTGAACCTTAGGAGGATGTTTCTCAGGACCTTGAACAGCGAGTCCAGGCTCTTGCACTCCACATATTGGTGCGCCACCGTCTCCACTTTACCGCAGAACCGGCACTCCGGGGACGTGTCGGTGAAGCGCGCCAGGGAGACGTTGGTGGTGACGGTGCCGTGGGCGATGCTCCAGCTGAGGTCGCCGATGCGGTTGTACGTCGGTCTGCAGTAGAGTTGCCTCCAGCGAGGCCTCTCCGGAGAGACGCAGGGCAGGGCTTTCCTCCAGGCATGGTCCTTGTGGCTCCTCAGGGTGTCCTGTTGGTGGAACCGGACCATGTAGGAGTAGAGAACCTTCCTCTTTACATTTGCGAAGGCCACCTCCGGTAGGTCTTCTAGCCGGCACAGGTTGTGATCCGCCTTCGTTTGTCGGCATTGGCGATGCAGTGGCACGACTGAGAGCTCCGGTGGAAGGGGATCGAGAGGGGCCTCGTCATCCCCAACGCCGATGGGGGGCGTTCTCCCCGCTGCCACTGAGAAGGCCCCCTTGGCTTCGGCCAGGATCCGGGCAGCCACCCGGAGCGACTGCAGCCCTGTCTTTGTGGCCACGTCTGCTGGTCCGATCCACCGGCCCCGTGTTTCAGGCTCCACCAGATCTCCCATCCTGGTGAGCCGCGCGTTGGCGAGGCGCCTCTCCATGCCAGGGGTGGTGGTGGTGGATGGCAGCTTTGTCTGTGGGTTCCTGAGGATCGGTTCGAAGACCAGATCCTCAGCCGATCACGGTTGGTTCAGCCTCCTGACGGCGAGGGAGCTCCATGTCTGCAGGACGCTTCTGTAGAAGGGTGGCAGCTGTCCCAGTGGGAGGCCCTGCAGGTCCATGTAGAATAGTTGCTTGGAGCACTGCAGACCCCCCAGCTGTTTCAGGAGTAAGGAGGCCGTGACGCTCCAGGCCGGTGCAGGGGCGGCGTGCAGGAACTTTTGCGCTGCCTGCAGTCGGAAGGTGGCCAGCTGACTCCGCACGCACACCAGCCCGTGACCGCCCTCGTCCAGTGGCAGGGCCAGGACCCCAGCCGCGACCCGATGTCCTCCACCTGACCAGAAGAAGTCGAGGACTTGCTTCTGAAGTGTGTTGACAAGGCTCATGGGGGGGTGCAGGGAGAAGAGTCGGTGCCACAGTATGGACGTCACCAGCTGGTTCTCCACCAACGTCTTTGTCCTGAAGGTGAGGAACTTGCACAGGCGACTCCAGGTGGCCAGCCGCTCCTTCACCTTCTCCTCCAGCTCGACCCAGTTCCTCTGCGGTGGTTCCTCCTCTGGTCCGAGGAACCCCCCCAGGTGGTGCAGCGATGTTGTGCTCCAATTGATGGCTTTTGCCTTCTCGGGACACTCAGTCATGTCCCACGCTCCAACCAGCAGGCCGCTGCACTTTTGCCAGTTCATTTTTGATGACGAGGCTTTCGAAAAGACCTCCTGGCACTCATGCAGCAGGGCGACATCAGCCAGGGAGCGCAGGATGAGGAGGACGTCGTCGGCGTATGCCGTCAGGACCAACTTGATGCTTGGTTCCCTCAGCACCAGGCCGCTGAGTCTCCGCCTTATGAGATTCAGGAAAGGCTCTAATGCCAGGGCATAAAGTTGGCCCGACAATGGGCATCCCTGTCTCACTCCTCGCTCGAATTTAACCGGGGCAGTGAGGGCGCCGTTGATCTTGATCATGCACTCCGCCTTGGTGTAGAGTAGGCGGATCGTTCGGACAAAGGCATCCGAAAACCCAAGGTCTTGAGGGTTCCTCCTCTTCCTACCCCTCCTCCGTTCCGAACACAGATGGACTCGTCCGTCTGAACAAAGCTCGTCGCTCTCTGTGGTGTTAATCCCTCATACTAACATCATGCCAATCCCCCAGTTACATGCTAATTTACTGTTGATATCTAAACTCCTCTCCACCTCCTCCGTTCTGAACATAGATGGACTCGTCCGTCTTAATAAAGCTCGTCTCTCTCCGTGGTGCTAATCCCTCACACCAACATCATGCTCATCCCCCCAGTTACATGCTAATTTCTATGTAAACTGCTTTGTCAAGGTGCTCTGTTCCTCCCACACAGCTTAAAAGACGCTGCCATGCTTGGCAGGGTTCACTCAAGCGCTGTCTTCCAGACAGTCCTGTTTCTTCACCTGAGGAAGGCTACTTGTGTTGTGGCCGAAACGTCGTGAGAATTTTATTCTGTTATTATTATTTTTATTATTTCATCTCCATTCTACGTGACTTTACCGAAAGAACCCAGAAGAACAATGAGCTATCATTATTGTGTTGTTGTTTGCAAAGTGCAGGGTCTTGAGGACTTTGTGGAAAAGTGCGGAATAAATGCAAAGTAACTCCCCAAGAAGTGGTGGTGGTTGGACAAAAAGGACAATGGTGATGCCGATGGCTAAGGTCTCCTCCTGCGATGGCGAGATGTAAACTCCCTCGCATGGTATACAGGAGGTCGTGGGTTCGATCCCTATCCCGACCTTAACGCCTGTTATGTATTTGGAGTCCACGTGTTCTCTCTATCTTCCCTCTGCATTTAATCTGGCTGCTGATATACATTACCACGTGATGAGCCACTTCGTTGATCTATTATTTGTGGCCAGGTGGCTTCTGAAAAGAGCTTTATACCTGGTATTTTTTTTAAGGTGGCCATGGTGCTCACCGTGATCTACATGTTCCTCATGACGGGCACGCTGCTCGCTATGGTCGGCGACATTGTCAAGAACGGTATCCTCACACCCAGCAGCATCTTCTTCATCACTCTCGCGGGCATCCATCTCATCGCCGCGGCGCTGCACCCGCGCGAGTTCTTCTGCATCGTGCACGGATTCTTGTACCTCATCTGCATTCCCACGGGATACCTGCTGCTGCTCATCTACTCATTGGTCAACATGTACAACGTATCATGGGGCACGCGTGAGACCAAGGCGCCTACTGAGCCCTCCCCTAAGGAGGTGAGTTACTTTATGTGTTATCGTTATTGTCGTTGTTGTTTTTGTGTCGAACGTTATTTGGAGTTTCGCTCCATTCTCCTCTGTTGCTCCGTCCCGCACCTCCGATTAGCATGATTGGCTACGTACATTGCAAAAAAAGTGTAACATATGCCCCCAACCCCCGCCAAGACGAAGGCAGCGATCCCCATATAGCTTTTAACCGACCGTTGGGGCAAGTGCTGTTAGCGAGTAGCACCTGTGAAGTCCGGAATGGCACATAAGAGGGTAGGTGGCCAGCACCATGCCCGGCCGCCTTTGTCTCCATTGTTGTCATGTTTACTACATCACATTTGGCTATTTTTGAGGCTTTTTGAGGGAAGGCCAAGGACTGGTCCAGATGTATGTATGTTGAACTTCTTTCACACCATGTGTAGCCAACTGTGCTAATTGGAGGTGCGAAGGAAGGAAAGTTTCTAAACACAAAGAGCAGTTTTTAAGAAATTAGTTTTCAATGTAATGATTTAAAAGTGCATAGCTCCAATTGCTTTCTCATATTGTAAGGAAGAGGGTTCCAGATGGACGCACAAGCGCACCCAAAAGCACGCGATGTGGTCACTGTCTTTGTTCAATGGTTAGCCAAAATCCACTGATGAGAGGATGACCGGAGCTTGCAAAATTATCGTTTATGTTTCTTGACAAGAACGGTGGTGGTGGCTGTGCCACTCGTGTCCATTAATCCAACACGGTGGGTATCGAGGAGGAGTCATTCACTGACTTTCCAGGAGAGTGTAGTATGACAATTATGGACTATTTGTTCCATCTGAATAGAACGCAATGTTTCCCCCTCGCATTTGTGGGTCTATTCCATGGTGTTCTGGTTTCCCGTTGGCCAATAAAATCTTCATACATGGAGGACCGCAGAGCTTGGACAGTTATTGGCGCCAGTTCACTGAGCAGCTGAAACTGCCTTCCAGCTTGTGTGCGCTTCCCACTGGTTTGATATCATTGAAGGACCCTGCCTTCAGCACAATGCCCATCCTCCTGTCCCAGCAGAAGAAGGAACGCAAGCATCGTTTGAATGGAACGAAATGCTATATACTGCCACTCGAGTGGGACTGCTTCCAGTGGAGGATCAGCGTCCATCCGAAGAAATACTCGGCACTGAGTCAGGAGGATGACAGTTCAAGGTGCCACCACCTCACTGAGAGCCTGTAGCCATGCTTTTAACTTTGATCCTTACCTCTCGTGTATCGATAGTTCAACGTTTATGTCCCATATTATTGAGGGACTGTGTTATCTTGGTGTGGTTTGGGACTGTTGTTTTGCTGCCTTGCCCCAAGTTATGCATTTAGTATTGAAAAATTGGCAGTAACTGATGTACTCATGCAAGTTGCACTCATATACTTTATTTATTTTATTATATTTCCTATACTTAGCACTGCTATCGTTTTATGTTCTAACTTTATAATCCCCTACACCTACTGGACATCTGTGAAAATAGGTTCATAGCTCATCGGACTCCTCCTGCAGTAGAAATACAGATTATGATTATTGATTGGCTGTGTCGGGTGGAGGAGGATTTACAACGTAACATTTTACTCAAGTCAATACTGAGTCTTGTCTCAACTTATTAACTGTGATTCTAGTTGTGCTTGTATCTTAGGCGCCGTGGTGGCTAGATGTTAACTACCTCCCCTGGTATGCAGGAGGTAGTGGCTTCGATCCCAAACCTGACGATGCCTGTTGCCTATATGGAGTCTGCGTCTATTCTTTTCTCTCCCCATGTTGGTGTGGATTTTACTCCGGGTTCCCTGATTTTTTCCCTCCTCATTTAGAATCATCATGTGATTAGAGTATTTGGCTGCTGTAATTTCCACGTGATAAGCCGCTCATTGAGTTATAATTTGTGATATTCAGGTCGATTCTACAAAAAAGCTTCCTAGCTCAGTGGGCCTTACATGGTAAAATAAAAATAATGGTTTAGTTTAACAGTTTATCATCATCCCTCCCAGCCGAGTGGAGTCGTGCACGGTGGAACTCGACAGAGAGATGAAGCTGCGTCCAATTGAGGCCAGACAACAGGACACTACGAGCACTCAGATGGAGCATCCAGAAGGAGCAGAGATCGAGGCGAGAGGAGAGGACATCGCGAACACTCATATGGAGCACCCAGAAGGAGCAGAGACGAGACCAGAGGACATCGTGAGCACTCAGACAGATCATCCAGAAGGAGTAGAGAGTGAGGAGAGACGACAGGGCATCGCAAGCACTCAGACGGAGCATCCTGAAGGAGCAGCGATCGAGTCGAGAGGAGAGAACATCGCAAACAGTCAGATGGAGTATCCAGAAGGAGCAGAGACGAGACCAGAGGACATCGCGAGCACTCAGACAGATCATACAGTAGGAGTAGAGAGCGAGGAGAAACGACAGGGCATTGCGAGCACTGGGACAGAGCATCCTGAAGGAGCAGAGATCGAGTCGAGAGAAGAGGACATCGCAAACACTCAGATGGAGCATTCAGAAGGAGCAGAGGCGAGACTAGAAGACATCGCGAGCACTCAAACAGAGCATCCAGAAGAAGTAGAGAGCAAAAGTCGACCTCCAGAGCAATCAGACACAGACCTCGCCCTCCATACCAAAGGTAATATTTTCATCAAACAAAGACAAAGTCTTCTTGGTTCTTTCGTTAAAGTCACATAGAATGGAAATAAAATAATAAAAATAAAATTCTCACGACGTTTTGGCCACAACACAAGTAGGCTTCTTCAGGTGGAGGAACAGAACTCTCAGGACGACAGCGCTTCAATGAACGCTGCTAAGATTCGCAACGTCTTTTAAGCTAGGTGGGAGAAGTAAAGCGCCTTGACAAAGGAGTTTACATATCAAACAGGATAATTGAGCATTGAAATAGCGGTGTTAAAGTGTTGGATCAGCAGGGTGTTAAAGTCAGAAATTCGCATGTAACTGGGAGATTAGCATGATGTTATTGTGAGAGATTAGCATGTGACTGGTCACGGAAATAGCTATGTTAAAATCAAAGTTTACATATCAACAGGGCCATTTAGTATATGGACACTAAAGGACTGCAACTATCCAACTATCATACAATAAACCGATGTGAAAAAAACTAAGTATAAACTACATCAATATAATAAATGTACTCAATATATTCTTCAATAAGTTGAGCTATTAACATAAAGTAACTGGGTATACACTACACTATATAATGAATACCATATAGTAAACTAATAAAAAACTAAAATATAAACTACATCAATGTTATCAATAAACTCTATATACTCTCCAAACAGCTGAGCTACTAACAATAAGTCGTTATACATTACAATGCCATATGGCGAAAAAATGGGTGGTGGTATTTTCTTTTCAACGTTAGCACCACGGAAAGCGACGAGCTTTGTTCAGACGGACGAGTCCATCTATGCTCGGAACGAAGGAGGGGGGAGAAACAGCCACGATGCGCTGCTCTGTTCTGTGTTGCGTTACAACTATGTTATAAACTAGACTACAATACATTGCAATGTTATACCTTCCAATCTAAACTACATTGTATAATATCGTATACAGCCCAATGTAAGCTCTAACATTATGCATTATATTGATATGTCCCCAACTAAACTTTTTCTACATTACACGACTATACACCGTAATATACACTGCCATAGACAAACCCACCATTAAATTATACAATGCGTTACTATACACTACCCTATACTTTAGACTGTAAAATAGACTTGTAATATTACACTATGTATTATTCTACCAACCCTACTGTATACCACACTACTGTATATTCACTATACAATTACGATACCATATATTGCCTTATGAATTATGCTAAACATTACAATGTTAAACTATTTATTATACAACATGCTATACCTTTGACCGTTGTGTGAACGGTATTTAGAGACATTGTCAGGGAATGGACTGCAGTCTGAAAGTCACCGTATAATACAATCAATTAAGAACCGAAATGGTTTATAACGTCTTTCCAATGGTTACTAAGCCAGAATCCATCTTCTCGGTTGAAATTGCCTCTGTGTTTGTATATGTGGATGGCCTCATGAACGAATGTCTCATGGTAGCCGGATGGCTTGCAGAGAACCTCCGTGTCATGTGAGCCCACTAAATTATAACAGTGATCTGCCACGGCTGAGGTGTTCGTCCTACCGTGTTTCAAGTCTGCTTTATGTTCACGGATGCGGTCCGAGATATGTCGTTTGGTTTCTCCAATGTAGCTGCTACCACAGAGGCAACTTAGTTTGTAGACGCCCGGGTACTGTATGTCTGGAACCACATCTTTTACAGACGGAACCAGATCACGCATTTTATGTACTGTGTTGAATCGGACCTGGATCTTGTGTTTATTCAGGATTTTGGAGATCTTTTTTGTGACCCCCGCAATGTAGGGTAAGGTGATGGTTTTGAATGGCTCCTCAAGAGAATCCTTCTTCATGGCTGGAGTGATGGTTTTGCGGATTGTGTAGTCGGAGTAAACATTAGCCTTGAGAGCTTGGTGTACGTGCTAGAGTTCACTGGCAATGTGTTCCTGGTCGGAAATGCATTGGGCTCTATGGTATAGAGTCTTGATGAGGGAGTTCTTCTGGGACGGATGGTGGTGGGAATCTGGTTTTAAGTAAACATCCATATGCGTAGCTTTCCTGTAGACACAGTGGCTCATTGAACCATCAGGTCTCCTTTTAATTAGGACATCCAAATAGGGTAGCTTGCCATCTTTATCGACTTCCATGGTAAATCTGATGGCTGGGTGTATGGAATTGATGTTAGAGCTTACATTGGGCTGTGTATACGATATTATACAATGTAGTTTAGATTGGAAGGTATAACATTGCAATGTATAGTAGTCTAGTTTATAAAATAGTTGTAACGCAACACAGGACAGAGCAGCGCATCGTGGATGTTTCTCTCCCCTCCTCCGTTCCAAGCATAGATGGACTCGTCCGTCTGAACAAAGCTCGTCGCTTTCCGTGGTGCTAACGTTGAAAAGAAAAAACCGCCACCCATTTTTTCGCCATATGGCATTGTAATGTATAACGACTTATTGTTAGTAGCTCAGCTGATTGGAGAGTATATAGAGTTTATTGATAACATTGATGTAGTTTATACTTAGTTTTTTCACATCGGTGTATTGTATGATAGTTGGGTAGTTTCAGTCGTTTAGCGTCCATATACTAAATGCCTCTGTTGATATCTAAACTTCGACTTTAACATAGCTATTTCCGTGACCAGTCACATGCTAATCCCTCACATTAACATCATGCTAATCTCCCAGTTACAAGCTAATTTCTGACTTTAACATCCTGCTGATCCAACACTTTAACACCGCTATTTCAATGCTAAATTATCCTGTTTGATATGTAAACACCTTTGTCAAGGCGCTTTACTTCTCCCACCTAGCTTAAAAGACGCTGCGAATCTTTGCAGCGTTCATTGAAGCGCTGTCGTCGCGACAGTTCTGTTCCTTCACCTGAAAAAGGCTACTTGAGTTGTGGCCGAAACGTCGTGAGAATTTTATTTTATTATGTTTTATTTGTATTATTTTATTTCCATTCTACGTGACTTTACCGAAAGAACCAAGAAGATGAATCCCTGCAGTCACGAAAGCTTTAAATCGAAAATTAAATGCGAAGTCATTGCTTGTCAGTTAAACAAGACCGAGCATCTGAAATCACGCGATGCGGTGACCATCTTTGTTTGATGAATGGATGAACGAAGTGTGGGTGATGGTTAATGCTCCTAGACGAGATTAGCAAGCTATTGTGATTCATTTGTGGCAAGCACTCTGGTGTTGGACCAGAAGACGCCAAAAGGCGTACAACTCAAAAACAGCGCACTATCAGAGTATTGAGGGCTCGGGGTGAGCATTTAACACCAGTGGAGACTAGGCTCTAAGAAAAGCCGTCTCGGGTGTGGACCAATCAAATTCAAGGACAGTGCATATTATTATCAGAGTTGTCTCTTTTGTTTGCATTTTGATTGCTTGTGTTGTGGTTATTGCAAATACGATGCCTTGAATAAAGGTGTCAGTTTTTGTGCCAGTTAAAAGGGTAAAACCTATTACTATTACAATATTAATATTATTCATCGGAGTAAGTTGTTGTTATTTGGACAATCGCACAAAGTGAACCTTCTGTCCCGTGGATGGGAATGCATAGGAGGAAGACGAGTTTTGGAAGAGCATGATCAGTGACTACCTCAAGCCTCTGGAGGAAGATGACGATCACAGGAAACGCGTGAAGCAGGAACTCTTCGAGATAAGAAACAAGGTACTGGCAACGCGTCATCGCGAGTACCGGAGATGCTTCGATAACAGAAAAATTGCGTTCCAGCGACAACGCGTTGTGCAAACAGCAGGCGTTAAGCGAGTACTTACCGTACTTGGCATGTGGTAGAAGAAGATTTAAACGGCATTGAATTACCTATGCCTTATTATTCCAACGAATTAATTGTTAATTGTTCCAATAATCCGCTAATCCTGTAAAATACATGAACAATAAAACAATAACAACAGAAGTGACCATTTGGCGTCGAGAGTGGACAGTGGGGGAGAAAAATGAACGCACAAAGAGGGGATCCATAAACAGCCCGGGGTCATCCCCCCCGCCACTCGGCCAATGCAATGTAAATCAGGCCTGGTCTGTCTGTCCCAACGTGCAGGGCACTTTCGTCTACTTCATGATCAATGCACTGTGGCTGGTGGCGACCCTGGCACTGCAGTTCGTGGGAGCCGACCTCTACATCCAGATCCCGAGCACGAAGAACGAGGGGACGGTCATCGACGTGCTGCCCCTCGCCTTCATGTTCCTCATCACCTTCTCCAGCATGCTCATTGTCCAGTTCCTGGCCATGCTGTACCACAGCTGAGGAGGAGGGGAGGGGGTCGACCCATGCGTGGCCATAGGGGGTGTGTGTGCATGCCGACTCAGTGACCAACAACAGTAACGATTATCTGAAATGGTCCTGGACTTCCCCCCTTGTGCCGTACCGGCCTTCATAGGTGCCACTCGCTGACAGCACTTGCCCCAACAGTATCTTAAGGCTATCCAGGAGATCCATGTCTTTGCCTTTATGTGAGTGTGGGCAGTGTGCTTATGACCAGCTCCGGTTTCGCAGCCGAGGTCTCACTCCGAAACAGTCGGGCAGCATTATCTTTTCATCGGCTGTGTAACACTGGGTGGAAACTACTTGGTTTGTCATTCCATGCGAAGCTCCGGATTTTATTTGACCACATTGATATCTTCCCTTCTTTATTCTTTCGAGAAGGATGTTGAGGTGTCTAAAGTAACATCTGCACCGGTTAGAAACATTCAGGTCACCCTGCCTACAATGCATCCTGGGTTTAACCAGACTGGATTGTGTCAGGAGCTCACATATTCTTAAAAGATCTAGACACACTCCCATTGGTGAGCTCCTCTCACAAGCGTGGCTGTGTTGGCTGGGTCATGTAGCCCCCATGCCCAGCCACTGCATGGCAAAGCAACTATTATTTGGCAGGATAGATCAGACTAAAGGGCACGGCATGGGCTAGGGAAAAAAAGGAATGATATGGTACAAGAGGATATATAGAGATGAGTGGACTTGCCAATAACTGGTACCAGCGGTCTCAAGATTGGCCACTCCTGAGGAGATGCTACTTGGCAGTTGGAGGCAGTCACCCACCAGCAATAATGGAGGGCAGAGGAGCGATGCTCGCATCCATAAGCAGAGCACCGGGCAGCTAAACACAACAATTTGGCACAGTAGGGGTCACAGCTGGTGCATTGTCAGTCATCTCAGTCAGTCAACCATTGGCTCCTAGGTCTGTCCGTTAACTCCTGACATTTTGCCACCGTGGCGCCCCGTGCCCCTCCCCCTTCCCCTCCGTGCCCCCCCCCCCCTCTGCCCCCGTTCAGGTTGTTCACGCTGCTGCACGTGCTCTCCTACGTGGAGTCGTCGTCGTCGGGCCAGCAGTCAAAGAGGGGTGCTGTTGGTCGAGACAACAAAGCATTCGTCAACGATGGAGACGACGATGACGCTCAGCAGCGCCGTCTCAGAGAGATTGTCTTACAGATCCCTGGACCCCCTCCTCACACGCCGCACGTGGGTCCCCTCCCCGCACACAGCACATGGACCCCTTCCACTCATGGCGCACCTGGACCCCCTCCTCACAAGCCGCAAGTGGCCCCCCTCCATGCACGCTGCTCGTGGACCCCCTCCTCGCACGCTGCTCGTGGACCCCCTCCTCGCACGCTGCTCGTGGACCCCCTCCTCGCACGCTGCTCGTGGACCCCCTACTCGCACGCTGCCCGTGAATCCCTTCCTCGCATCCTCGCACGCTGCACGTGGATCCCCTACTCGCATGTCATACGTGGACCCATGCACGTCGTGGTTTATCAATGACGGTGCGGTCAGTAAAGGTGCAGCCCTGCAAGATGCTTCCCTTGTTGGAAGAGGTGGGAGTTACCCACGCTTTACCCCACCACCGCATGCGACCTGCCGATCGACCAACTGTGCTGTATCCATTTACGCAGCTGGGTGGACAGAGGCAGCGAGATTTAAGAAGCTTGCAGCGTCGCTCCAAATGCCAGGCCTAAGGATCGACCTCTAGATCGCAAGTGTGGTGACGAGTTAATTGCAGCAGGGCAGCCTCTCATTACAATGGAATGCACTCAAAAGTCCTGCTGTACAACAACGGTGGACATCACTTGTGATATCATCGGCTAAAGTAAATGTAGGGGCTTTGAAGCTGCTCCTGGCCACGGACAGAGAAGTCGCTTCTATGTAGCAGTGGTCAGATGAAGGAAACGTCCTGTTGTTGTTTGTATGTTAAATTTATTTTGCACTGCACTTAGCCAACCATGCTATCGTGGATGTAAACATCACCCACACATAGACTGTCCCGTTAACCATAGAAGTTGATCAAATCACATTATTACGCCTGATTAATTTAGAGGTCGAGCGACCCACATGGGAAATCTTGTTTTGAGAAAGGTTTCTCTACCAAACACAGAAAACGATTCCCCATATCGCTTTAATAGACTTATGGAGCTGTTAGTGAGCACCTAATAACGGCAGGCACAGCACACAAGGTGGGTGGCCAGCACCAAGTCAAACTGCATTACCGCACCATTTTATCATTTGAGGCTGAGTCGACCTAGGGGAGGCCCAGAACCGGTTTAGATAATCACCACTATTGTTGGTGGCCATGAGTGGAAGTGAAACTAGCGTCCCAAGGCTCAAATACTTGTGCAGGGCTCAAATACTTGTGCAGGGCTATGAACACGAGTTTTATTTCACGTTCACTGATGGTCAGATATATATGCCAACATATATTTATAGATATTTTATAATACTCTTTGGTTCTTTCGGTAAAGTCACGTAGGTATAAAATTAAATAAATCACGACGTTTCTATTGCAACACAAGCAATCATCATCAGGTGGGAAACCCAACAGCAAGAAGTTTTTTCTACTGAAGTGGGAGAGAGATGCCATGGTAAGAGGTTTCTAGGTAAGAACGGGGGGCAGGGCAAGGGGGGGGAAGAGGGGGTGTGTGGGCTAGGGGGAGGGGATCGTTGCGTGGACGCTAGATTGATATGTATAATGTGGTTTATTTACAGAGATGTTGAGTTACATTGAGACTGTGTGGATAAATAAAACAAGACAGAGAAGAAGCAGTCATACATCCAGAGCACCACGTTCAGATAGTTTCCCCAAAATATTGTATTGGAGATGTGAATCCATAATTTTAATGCTAAGGCAATGTTTCGCTGCTATTTGCCGCTGAGAAGATGTTATCTCCCTCGATCGGTACACAGGAGGTCATGCTGGACCCTGGCGGTGCCTCTGTTATACTTTTGGAGTTGGCGTGTGCTCTCGCTGTGGTGGTCGGAGCTTGGGTTTTTATCCGGGTTCCTTGGTTCAGATGATTAGACTGCTGTTATAAATTCTCACGTGTGGTGATATCAGCTACTGCGATCATCAGCTATCATTACGTGTGACCAGCTCGCCTATGAACAAGAGCTAAGAGCACAGTTGAGTTTAACTGGTAAATAAAACTGTGAATTCCCTTGCACCTTCTGAGGACGGTAGTGTCTTGGTCAACAGGTCACTTACCAAACGCTTAACGATCGATCCAAACCTTTTAGGTCCACGCTTCGCTGGGCGCGTATAGTGGTTACGCACACGTAAAGCTCTGTGTCTTTCTGGTGGATGCGTTGTCGGGCTGGTCCCATGGTGTCTGAAACGTGGAACAGCACGAAGGCGTTGGTGGTGAGCGGTAAAACGTGCACTCCTCCCCCATCACCCCCAGATTAATGTAGGTTACACTCCTCTGCTTGACAATAAATCCCAAAGGTTATTTTTAGTTTATAACGTCGCGATTTATAGCTTTTGTTAAACTTGACAAGATTACGTTTTAGTCCATGGCAATGAGAATAGAGTTCGTTTGTAGGAGAACATATTTGCACGATGCTATTTAAGTAAATTAACATACAATGTGGTAACACGGCACGTACTGATTATATGCACTTTATTGCCTATTGTTTTTTACTTTGCACAAATATAGTTTACTGAACTTTTGCAAGCCGTTATCAGTCATGTATTCTCGACTGCTTGCATATAGATAGTGGCGCAGCCCTGCAATGAATCACCCCTCCAGGCGATTGAGACAGCCTGCCACCTACAGATTGCGCAACAGCGCCCCACACAACTTCCAGCCGTTTGAACTCGGTCGTTGGTGTAATTTGCATTCTTATCTGGAGTAAACCAACCTCCAAATCTACATATCGCTGGGTTCACAGTTTAGCGCGCTAATTAATACTGCACCACTCACTTTAGCATTGCCACATCCAAATAAATAAATGCGTATGCACCAACCGCTTGAAATAATGCCACATCGCATAGTCGTCGTGTCGACAATTAGAGAGGTAGCCAGGTTGCTCAAAGATCAGCGCTGGACTGGTACCATTGAGAAGCTGGGTTCAACCCCGGCTACTGAAACTAAACTTTTATTTTTATTTTACCAGGTAAAGTCCACTAAGATATATACAGCTTTTTTTAAAATAAGCGACATGGCCACAAATAATAGCTCAACGAAGTGGATCATTAATCACGTGTACATTTGTAGCAGCAGTCAAATACTCTTAACGCACTTTTATTCCAAATATGGAGAACAATCCCAGCGACCACGAAGAGAAAGAGGCATGCAATCTCCAAACAGGCATAGCATACAACAGGCATAGCAGGCGAGGTAGTTAACATCTCCTAGTCACCGTGGCACCCTGCCTGTGACTGGCAGGGCTCTCCCGGTATAGTTAGCTGATGGCCTCAGCCCGGTCACCAACGATTCAAAGACGGATTGTAAAAAAACAAATTAATTGGTATTGGTTCCCACGTGACCACTTGATTTGATTTGCTCTGACGGATGGTGGTGAGTATATCTGAATATTGCCTTTATACTCAAACCATCTAACCCAAAGTAAACAGACAGTCCTCGACTTGCGAGTGTCCGACTTACGAACGCCCGCTTCCATGAAATATATAAAATAAGAAAAATATTGATTTAAAATGCGAACTTGCAATTGCAAACTGAACTGCCGGCTTACGAACCGTTCGAATTTCGAACAGGTCTCAGGAACGAACTAGGTTCGTAACCCGAATACTGCCCAGAAATAACTTCTGCTCAATAGGTTTGTGGTCATATATAGTTACTAATTATTGTTAACATGGGGATAGTACATTTGTGTGATGTAGGTGCTGGATGTGGTCATAGCTGGGATCCTATCCTTTTCTATATTTATAGAGCACCTTTGGTCAAGGCACGCTTTCCAACATTTAAAAGCTGTAACAAAAACAAAGTGATTTATATGGCAAGGGCAGTGCAAGGGCCGAGGAATGAGTGTCCCGAACATAGGACATGTGGCTTCATGCAAGAGATATAGGGAAGGAACGGAACAAAATGGAACGGTAAAAAGGGAAGAGGAAGGGGATGGGCTATTAAAAAGAGGTGAGGCCTTCAGAGAGGAATGGAAGAAGGTTATGGAGGTGGCCTGCTTCATGTTCAAGTATCTCTCTATTTACAAAGTTCGATTTTACGATATTTCACGTTCATGCAATTGACAAATTACGTGTTCTAATGCTGTACTGTGCTATGTGATTGTCACGCGGCCCCCATGGTGTCAGCCAGCGCTGGTCTCAGACCCTCGGTACCCACTATATCTGTTTACCTGCTATGAAGTAGGAGCATTGCTCGAAACGTCGACAATTATATACATGTCCTTTCAATGCATTGTTGTTAACGAGTGTGTTGTAGAGGAGGTTAATTGACCATACTTCACCACGCTGACCAAACCGGGTTGGTGGAGGTAGGTGAACATTGTATAAACGTGGAGAGGAAGGAAAGTACGGTACAATATTTGAATTCATACGCACACAGTGGGGAGCACAGGCGTTGCCTCTGCCAGTGATCTCAGTCAACCCACCGCTCCTGGGTCTGTCCCGTGAACTCCTCCTGCACCCAGCTGGCACAGCAGTCAACCCATAGCACCTGGGCCTGTCCTGGGACTCCTACCAGTAGCAAGCCTCCCACACTGCAAGTCGACTCAAAGTGCACTTAGCCTGTGACAAGCGCCGTGGTGCCGTCACCACCACTTAATGGCGGATGGCAGCTGTTGTTAATGCACGGTGGAACAGAGTTCAGCTTCCAATGAGTAGGATGGTACGGTGTATGTGTGTATAAAGCAGCAGCACTGGAGAGACAAAGGTGGCCGGGTGTGGTGGTACCGGGTTTTATCGGTACTTCTTGCTAACAGCACTTGTCCCAACAGCCTCATAGAGGCTATACATGAGTCTTTGTCTTTGCAGTGGTTTGTGCACTGCGCCACGGTCTCTGTGACCTTTATTGCACTGAGGTCCAGGTCGTTATAGGTCCAGCCTTGACGAACGCCTTTCAACGTATTGCATGCTTCTCCAAATTATAAGTCGAATCCAAAAACATACATATTTGGCCTCACACAAGACAAAGATCGCCCGTATAGCCTGAACAGACTGTTGGGGAAAGTGCTGTAAGCGAGCACCAATGAAGGCTGACACAGCACACGAGGGTTGGGTGGCCAGAACCACGCCCGGACGCCTTTATCTCTACAGTGGCCATGTTAACACATTACACCGTACCGGGTAATAATGTGAGGCTGAGTCGAAGTTAGGGGAGGCCGTGAGCAGGAATCGAACTCGGGTCACCAAGTTCGTAGCGCCGAGCGCTGCTCTTCACAATAACAAAAAGTCGCCATTCGCCACTAAGTGGTGGTGACGTTACCATGACACTTGTGCCAGGCGATGTGCACTTTGAGGCCACGTGAATTGTCGAAGACCCTCTAACAGTAGGTCACAGGACAGACCCAGGTGCCATGGGTTGACTGAGATGACTGGCAGATGCACCACCTGTGCCTCCTATTGTGCCAACTTCCTGTATTTTTTTCGACCCGGTTATCCGCTCATTGTTGTGAGCGTCGCTCCTCTGCCCTCCGCTGTTGTTGGAGGACGATTGCCTCAAACTTCCCAATAGCGTCTTCTAGGTGCACGTATCCTGGCACTGCACAGTAGCATCCTTAACGAGCCTCCTCGCTCACTCTACACGAAGCTGCGGGTCGTGCTCTTACATGTGGACGTCTCCTGGATTATAACTTTTGCTTTAAAATGCACAAGCTAAATGTGCGTCTCAGAATCGGTAGACCGCGGTAGAATGGAGAAGGATGTTGGAGTGGTGGTGCCGCGCCTGGCACATTAAAATAACAACCCGCCGAGCCGAGTTAGATAGCAAGACACGGCTAACATCTGCAGTGGCGAAGTGATGACACCTTGGATGAAGGTGAATCATTCCAAAAGCACGATTAATGATGATCCGTACCTCGAGATTCCTGGCTGGCTGCTGGCTGGGCGCCTCTCCACTCCAACCACAATTACTCCACTGTTAGTGGCTGATGTAGGCCGTTGCTACAGAAACTAGCTGGATAACATAACTGGCTATGCGGGATTATTTGTCGAACAAATGAAATTAAACGGCTTAAACGGAAGTCCGGCAGACGTCTAATAATAGTAATAATTATAATCATTATTAATTGGCATAGATAGCGACACCGAAAAGATGGAAATAACGAATAGAGAAGACTGACCATGGCTCATTTAAAATCGCTCTAACTTTTAAATGTGCTCCTATCAACGTAATTATTTTGCCAAGATGCTTATTTCCTAGATGTGCGTGTATGTATATCTATAACCTCAGTCTTTGCGTTTTATTATCAGAATCAGAATCTTTAGTTATCCTGGAGAAATATGATAAGCTATGAAGATATTTTTCAGAGATGTCCAGTAGGGATGGGTCAGAAACTTAAACGATAGGAGTAAGCAAATCACTCAAGATAAATGTATCAATAAATGAAAAACTAAAAAAAGCTATTTAATTTACCAGGTAAGGCCCACTGACTTATTATCTATTTTCAGAATAGACTTGGCCACAAATGATAGCTCCACAAAGTGGCTTATTGTGTGGACATTGTATTGCAGGCAGACACTACACGCACATTGTTGATTCTGAATGAGGAGGGAAAAACCAGAGGACCCGAAAAAAAATGCACGCGACCACGGGGCGAGAGAGTGAGACATAAACTCAAAATATACTGAAGGTCACGGGACAGACCCAGGGGCCATGGGCTGACTGAATTAGATGACTGGCAGATGTACCACCTGTGCCCCCTACTGTCAACTTAACGCATTACATCCGCCCGGCGCTCCGCTCGATGGAGTCGGGATCTAACCCACGAACCTCGTGCAGATTACTGTTCGTGCTCCGAGCGCAGGAGGACTAAGAGACGAGTCTGAACACGGACAGCTGTCGTTTGCTTGCGTGGCTGAGCTTCGTGACCTGCGAGACGAATCCACAGCCTGCCGCGTGTGTGGTGATTCATAGGCGATTCGTCATCCCACTTGCCAGGCCGTCAGCGCTCCGCAGGGCTGAGGGACCCGCGGGGAGAACGGGATGATGGGGAAATATGGAACCGATTAATTTGTTTTTGTTGCTTTCTTATTTATCCATACGAGTCGCACTGAACCGTGGGGCATTTTTAGCTGCGAAGCAACTGTGTACCGCATAGTAAAGTTTTTTTTGGATTATTTCGCGTAAATATAAATGTGTCGTTAACCCACCACCACCCGACACAGCTAATCAGCAAGGTTTGTCACCTAAACAAAACGTGCCAATTACTATGGGCAGCCACCCCACTAAGGCGGTCACAGTAGGACGATTGGGATCGGTAAGAGCAGTGTTCTTCATTTCAAGGCCCACGGGCCAATGGCGGCCCCAGGTGGCCTTCAGTGTGACCCCTGACAGCACATGGATATGAAAACACCCCTTGCAGGTGAGGCGGTGTGGCGGCTCTCAGACTGATGTCATATCGGCTGAAGTAGCCTCCCTCTGAAAATGAGTGAAGAACACTGTTTTTGGATCAGGAGGAGGTGGTGGCAGAACCTTCGAGAAACCTTAGAGAAGGGACATGGACCACGGGGGCCCTGGGTGACTGTGCAACTCGCCCTCTCACCTATACTCACCGTTGTCCTTCACCAACGTGGTTAGGAATGGTCAAAGTCCAACACGCTCCCCACATACCCCCGACCGCGATTGCGGAATTAAACAACGATGAGGCAATTAAGGATTGCCCCTTGCTGTGGCTGAACGCTATCGCGGGATGAATGTCAAGGCAGGTGCGCGGACTTCATCCCAATCGATACACTTTGTGAGCTTTGCAATTGCAGGGATAATCAAATCACGTTCCTCTAATCACCTCGATAAGGCTTCTCACCGAGCCAGGTTGTTTATAAGTCAACATCCCCTTATCCATTCACGTTCACGTGAGACGAATTGAGTTCACATTCTACTGGGGGTATGTGCGTGCGCATGTCTGTATGCATTTGGAGCCGCGGAATAGTGAACACGAGTTCGATTTCCGCTCACCTCCAATATCGGGTGACGAATATCTGAACCCGTACTGGGCCTCCCCTATGTCGACTCGGACTAAAACGAGTATCGGGTGCGGTGTGTAAAACATCAGCACTGGTGAGACAAAGGCGGCCGGATGTGGTGTTGCTCGTGCCAGCCTTCACCCATACAACCTTCAACAGTCTGTTGAAGCTTGTATGGGAGAACGTTGTCTTGCGTGTGTCTCTCTCTCTGTCTCCCGCCATATTGTGTGTCTCTCGCGTTATGCTCTCACAATCTGCCTTTAACTTCTCATCAATTCACTGCCGTTCACCAATTTCTGCACGAGTGCCTATCACATCAAAATCCGAATATTTATGTATATTGCAGGAGGAATCCGATGAGCTATGAAGCTCTTTTTCACAGATGTCCATTAGGGGTAGGTCAAAGCGTTACATCAACAAACAATACAAAACACGATAGGAGTGCAAAGTATAGGAAAGGTAAACAAATCACTACAAAAAAATTGAAAGGAAAATAAACAATATTTAATTTACCAGGTAAAGCCCATTGAAGTATTAGCTTCTTTTTTCAGAAGCAACCTGGCCACAAATTATAGCTTCACGAAGTTGGCTTATCATGTGGAAATGAAAAGCAGCCAAATGTATAGCAGCCAAATTATCTTAATAATCTAAACGCATGTTTAAATATCCATCCCCATGCGCTTCTGCCACCGTCTGAAACGTTTTTCCTTCCGATATTATGAAGCCACTGAAGCTATGCACTTTTAAATCATAAATTAGATTAAAATCGAATTTCTTTAGAACGGCTTTTTTTCCTTTGCCAGTACCAAAATATGAGAATAGGTTTTCCCCTTTATCTGGCAAAAAAACAAGTGTTAAGATTTTGATTTAAAGCTTTCGTGACTGCAGGGATTAATATTCTTGGTTCTTTCGGTAAAGTCACGTAGAAGGGAAACAATAAAAGAATAAAAATATAAAACAATCATCATGATGATAATTGCTTGTGTTACAGTCGAAACGTCTTGAGAATTTTATTGTTTTATATTTTTATAATTTGATTGTTTCCCTTCTACGTGACTTTACCGAAAGAACCAAGAATATGAATCCCTGCAGTCACGAAAGCTTTAAATCAAAAAGAATATAGGTGTTAAGATGTTAAAACACCAAAGTGAAACCTTTAACAAGGAATCTTGTCTGCATTAACACTGTTTGAGACTAGGCTCCAAAGAAAGCTGTCTCTGGTGTGGACCAACCAGTTTCAAAGACAATGCATATAATATATTCTTGGTTCTTTCGGTAGTTTGTTGTCCTTCCCCCGCACCTCCGATTAGCACGGTTGGCTACGTACGGTTCCAAAGAAGATCAACAAACACCTAATTATGTTGTATATTTCCCAATATTTTTAAGTCTTGCTGTTAAAATCTATCTTATTAAAGGGCTGCCCTTGTCAGCATCGCCTATGATCGTTGTATTTCACCTGCTCTGAATAAAGATGCCATCTGTGAATGTTTCACCTGAGCCGAGTCACAATTCCCACTCTGTGTTTATTATGTTTCACAGAGATGGCCTTGAGGCAGGGAAACACCATTTCCTTTTACATTGCTAGATACATCACCCCAAAGGAGTCCCGGCGGCGATGCTGCTATCGGGCGCACAGTCACAGAGTGGGAACTCCTCAGCAGGCGATGAGTCACGAGGAGCATCTTGATGAGCACGACCCTTGCTCTGCAGAGGGACGGTCTTCTTGCTGAAATAGCCTCACGCAGTGGGTTCGTGATGTTGATGGATACCGGTCTGCCCTGCAATAAACATTACCACGATGACTGTGTCCATATGTAACATCGTACATATGAGAGAGAACCGGGTGGTGGCGGCTTCGCACGTCCCCGGTAATCCAGCACTATAGAGGCAGCAGGGAGGGTTGGTGGATCACCCACAGATGATGTCGTGAAACTCCCTTCCCGTGGGCTTCGAGGAAGTGCCTTATCCTGGCTCGTCAGGAGAGGGCGATACATCAAGTGGACTAATCGCCATCTGTTTCAATCTGAACCGGGATTGAACGTTGCCTCGTGCAACACGTGGGTTTTCACCAGGTTATTGGGTTTGCTCCCACTTGCGTATAATGATAAACACAGCTGATCATTTATTGGCTATGAACAACTTAAAATAAAAACTCAATGTAGCATCAGCAAGCCCCTCCTTAAAATGAGTCTTTCCACTCAATGTGGCTTTCCTGGATATAAGTAAATATTGATTACGAGGAAATTTAAAGTGGATTAACTGCTAATTCCTGTGGATTACGAGCTAATTGTAGATGAGTATTATTAGTAGTGTAATGCTTTGTGCTGACTGTTATTAAACCACTGTTGTCTGCACTCCTTCAATGGAGGAGGAATAACACTACACAAATTCTCTCCTGCAGTCCTCTCGTGGCTAGCAGACCTTGACATTGGCATCCAGTTCCTGAGCTCCCGAGCCGATTGCTGCCATATGCAAGAGTAGACGAGAATCAGATTCGCGTGATGACTCATCACCTGTTCTGGTTGCCTCGCTGTGCCCTGTGCACCCGATAGGAGCATTGTCGGGACTAATCTAACTGACTCACTATTTTTTTATTTTACCTGGTAAGTCCCATTAAGCTGTACAGCTCTTTTTATAAATGAGCTGACCACAAATTATAGCACAACGAAGTAACTTATCACGTGCGAATTTATAGCAGCCAAATACTCTAAAGGCATATTGATTCTAAATGTGGAGGGAAAAATTGGAGGACCCGGAGAAAAATCCACTCGACCACAGGGAGAAAGACATGCAAACTCCAAATATGCAGCAGGCGTCACAGTCGGGATCAAACCCACGGTCTTCTGTATACCAATCGAGGGAGTTAACATCTTGTCACCGTGGCCCCCCTCAGGTAAATCTCAGTTTCTCGCATTACGAGGAGGCACGACGATTTCACGGCCTCGACGGTATTTTTTTCATATAAATACATTTTGTGGTGAAATTAGTTCAGAATCAGAATCTTTATTTATCCTGGAGAAATCCGATGAGCTCTCAAGCTCTTTTTCAAAGGTGTCCCAAAGGGGCCAGTCAAAAAGTTACAACAATGCAAAAACACGAATAGGAGTGCAAAGTAGAGGAAAGGTAAGCAAAGCACCAAGAATGAATATATAACATAGATAAAGTATACAAGTTCATATTTCAAAAGTATATAAATTTCCAAGCTCGGTTTAAACAACAGCAAGGAAAGTGCCAGACGTTGCACATTAAAATGTAACTTTACATTGTAAGAAGAAAAAGACCACGCGCCTTGACAAAGGAATTAGCATATAATTTAGCATTGAAATGGCTCATTGAAATAGCTAAGATAAAGTATACACATCCGCAGAGGTACCCCTTGACAAAGGAATTAGCGCTGGAGTGGAAGAAGCCACGCTTAGATCACGACCTTTAAGCTGTGTGAGAAGAAAAAGGACAAGTGCCTTGACAAAGGAATTACCATATAATTTAGCATTGAAATGGCTCATTGAAATAGCTAAGTTAAAGTATACACATCCGCAGAGGTACCCTTTGACAAAGGGATTAGCATCGAATTTAGCATTGAAATAGCTGAGTGATTAGCTTGTAACTGCTCGCAGAAATAGCTATGTTAAATTTAGAGCATATACGTTCACCGACGCACCTAGTACTCATCAAACAGGAGAATTTAGCGAAACACAACCACGCTCAGACATCGGACCTGTGTGCGAGCAAACAAGGTGTTCTGACAAAGAAATTAGCATAAAAAGTTAGCATTTGATTGGCGGATTTTAGGAAAGAGGTGGTGTATGTGCCGGTGGACTCGCAGTTTGGCGCGGGGGGGGGGGGGAGGGGGGAGGGGGGAGTTTACCTATTGATGGTGTGAAAAGGGGGATTTTATAAGAGCTGCGAAAGTTTGGGGTACCACTACTTGAAAACTATACTGTACCATTGAAATTAGTTTAATGTTTAGTTCGATTTAGAACATCTTTCCAATGGTTGCTTAATTTGAAACCATCCTCTCGGTTGAAATTGTGTCTGTGTTTGTAGATCTGAATTGCTTCATGAACAAATCTCTGATAAAAGCCCGTGGGTTTGCAAAGAACCTTGGTATCGGAGAAAATTATATCGTGATCCCCCACAGCATTGTAACAGTGATCAGCCACGGCAGAAGAATTATTTTGCCGTGTTTCAAATATGATTTGTGCTCGCGAATTCGGTCAGAGACATGTCGCTTTGTCTCACCGATGTAGCAATCACCGCAGGTACAACTCAATTTGTAAACCCCGGGGTACTGTAAATCAGGAATGACATCCTTCACAGATGGGATCAGATCACGAATTTTGTGTACTGTATTGAACCGGACCTGGATCTTGTGTTTGTTTAGAATTTTGGAAATATTTTTAGTAACACCTGCTATATATGGAAGTGTGATGGCTTTCACCGGAGTATCAAGTGGTTGTTTCTGTATGGAGGGAGAGACAGCTTGGCGGATGGTACGGTCAGAGTAACCATTCCTTTTGAGGGCCAGGTGTATATGTTTTAATTCACTGGTCAGGTGGTGTTGGTCCGAAATGCAATGAGCCCTATGGTATAAAGTTTTGATGAGAGAATTCTTTTGGGCTGGGTGGTGGTGGGAATCAGGTTTCAAGTAGGAATCTGTGTGGGTGGGTTTCTTGTAGACAGAATGCCCCAATGAGCCATCAGGTCTCCTCTCAAACAGAACATCTAAGAATGGTAGCTTGCCATCTTTCTCCAGTTCCATGGTGAATTTGATGGCGGGATGTCTGGAACTGATGTGGTGTAGGAAAAGGTTCAGAGCTGGGAGGCCATGTGGCCAAATGACGAAAGTGTCATCCACATATCTCTTTCACAGGGAAGGTCTGAGGGTGGAAGTCTGGATAGCGTCTGATTCAAATTTCTCTGTATCTTGTTTTATTCATCCATATAGTCTCAATTTAACTCTGCATCTCTGTAAATGAACAACATTATTAATATTTATCAATATATATAGGCATACATATGGCCATAAATTAACATGGACTAAAACTCATATTCATTTGAAAATAGTGTATTTTGCGCTAAGATCCTGGCGACCCGAGTTCGATTATGTGAACCGGTCCTGGGCCTCTTCTAGGTCGACTCAGCCTCAAATGAGTACCTGGTGCGATGTGTAAACATCGCCACTCGGGAGAGACAAAGGCGGCCGGGGGTGGTGCTGGCCACCCAACCCCACGTGCCGTGCTGGCCTTCATAGGCGGTGCTCCGTAACAGCACTTGCCCCAACGGTCTGTTAAGCCTACGCGGGGGATCTTTTATTTGTTGTACCGCATGAATGTTGCGCCCCACGTGCCTGGAGCGAGCGAGCTTCCTGAGGAACTGGGCAGGCGAAACGTCGCGCATTGGCACGATGCGCCACGCGTTTTCCAACCCGAGAGCTCATCAGATAGTCGTGCAGCTACCAAACACACCGATTGCATGCCAGGCTAGGTGTTCCCTCGACTTAAACATCTTACAATCCAGTCTCACATCGCCTTGATGCAAGAAGACATCTAAAGTGGGCCCTGGTCATTCATAAAACCCGTATTGGCAAATCTGTGTTGCACTTAGCTAATTCATTAACCCAAGAAACATAAGACGTGCATCAAATTTCCATTTAACTCTTCCTCAAACAAAAATATGAATAGGTGACCAAGCCTTTGACGTTGCAGACTATAACTGTTGTACATTTAACTAATTTTGCATAGTACGGAGCCAAACGTTATAATCGGAGTTGCTGGACACAAAAGAAATTGCAGATGTGATTTGTATCCTTGATCCTTGCCCCTCATGCATCGATAGTTCAATGTTCATGTGCAGTGTGTTGTTGTTTTGGTGAAGTCTGGGACTATTCTTCTTTGGTTCTTTCGGTAAAGTCACGTAGAATGAGAATAAAATAATAAATTGATAAAATACAATAACACAATAATATTCTCACGACGTTTCGGCCACAACACATCGGCCTTCTGATGAGAATATTATTGCGTCATTTTATTTTATCAATTTATTATTTTATTCTCATTCTACGTGACTTTACCGAAAGAACCAAAGAAGATGAATCATTGCAGTCATGAAAGCTTTAAATCGAAATCTGGGACTATTGTTTTTTGTTTTGCTGCCTTGCCCCAAGAATGCATTCAGTGTTGCAAATTTGGACTTCATAATTTGTTTGGTTATGTATTTATGTTTTGTGACTTTCTTACCTTTTCTCTATTTTGCACGATTTTCCTTAAGACCAAAACAGGTGAATTTATACACAATGCTTGCTGCCGCCTGATGATGCTAGTTCTGAGCGTTGCTCCTCCAACCTCTGCTGTTGTTAGAGGGTGACGGCCTCCAACTGCCCAATAGACTCACAGTGCACCTACCCTGGCACTGCCCAGTAGCGTCCTTCACGAGCCTGCTCCTCTGCCTCCTCTACAGAGGCCGACCTATGCTGTGTAGCAAACAAAGACAAAGATCCCCGCTGAAGCCTTAACAGCACCATTCCCAGCCGCCTTTGTCTCCTCAGTGGCGAAGCTTACTACAAACCGCACTAGGTACTCATTTAAGGCTAAGTCGACCAAGGGGAGGCCCGGGACCGGTTCAGATAACCATCGCAGGTGTTGACCGTGAACGGGAATCGAACCTGGATTGCCGGGTTTGTATCACAGCACGTTAACCATAGCACTACCGCAACCTGAAATGTGTAGCACCGTAGGCTGTAATGTATGAATTGTTTATCCTGACGCAAACATGAGGATATAATCTGTTAGCGGAGATTAGAGTATGTAGTCTTCCATATTCAACGCGCCCCTGTGTTACAACTTGCCCAATAATCTAACGGAGATAGACCCCACATCGAAGTTCTGTGTGGAAGCCACTGTCCCCGCAATATCCCCATGCACCCGCGCAATGCAATAATCCACGAGCTTACATTCCAACGTTCAAAGTCCACTCTATTTGTCCTCCACGGGGATTTCTAGATTTTCTCAACTCATCCCCCATTTCAAGACGAGAGTCTGTGTAATATCGGCAGTTCACCAACACTGATTCAAGGGAGCCCGATGCTGCTGACGAGGCACCATACGTCGTAAGCGGTCAAGACGTTTTGGTGTCTTCATTTATTAAGGAGCATAAACCATGGCTTAAAGCTTTCGTGACTGCAGGAATCCATACTTTTTGGTTATTTCGGTAAAAGTTACGTAGGTATGGCCCGCTGGTTCTTCAGTTCCATTGCTGGATTATTTTTTTCTGTCTGAGAATGACCGATTGTGTTGCAATCGAAACGTCGTGATATATAATTTTTATTTTTTTATTTTTATACCTACGTTCCTTTTCGAAAGAACCAAAGAGTATCTTTTGGTAAAGTCACGCAGAACAAAATTATAAAACAAAAAACTATGACGTTTCGATCGCAACATAAGCAATCGTCATCAGGAGGAAAAAGGAGGGGGAAAGCTGCTGAGGCAGACTTTTTATAGGTTTGAAATGGGTGTAGCCCAAGGGTCACAAACAAAGTGGGCGGGGCTAGTGATGTTAAATGAGAAATTTGCATGTTAATGTAAGATGGGAGGGCGACTTCCACGCCGAGGGCACAGAGGTGGCTATTGTAATGTGAGAGATTAGCATGTTAATGTAAGATTGCAAAGCCGCCGCGATGTCGAGGACGTGAGCGATGGTGGCTGTGTTAGTGTGAGACATTTAACCTATTAATGTAAAATCAGAAAGTCGAAAATAACAACTAACATCGGAAGGTAGGATGGAAACATCACAGCCAGTTATGACTTGAACTGGTTAATAACGTCCTTCAAATGATTGCTCAGTTTGTACCCATATTCTCGGTTGAAATTGTGTCTGTGTCTATATATCTGGATGGCTTCATGAACGAATCTTTGGTGATAGCCGGTGGGTTTGCAAAGTACTTTCGTTTTGGATAAATCAATTTCGTGTGAGCTCATCGCATTTAAACAGTGATCAGCCACAGCCGAGGTATTGGTCCTACCATGTTTCAGATCTGCCTTATGTTCCCGAACACGGTCCAAGACATGTCGCTTAGTTTCCCCAATGTAACTACTGCCACAGACACAGCTTAGTTTGTAGACGCCGGGGTATTGCATGTCAGAGATCACATCCTTCGCAGATTATGAATGATTTTGGAAATATTTTTGGTGACCCCTGCTATGTATGGCAAGGTGACGGTATTGATTGGATCCTCAGATGGTTCTTTCTCAGCGGTTGGGGTGATAGCTTTAAGCATTGTGTAGTCTGAATATCCATTCATCTTGAGAGCTTGGTGTACGTGTTCCAGTTCACTGGCTAGGAGATGATGGTCGGAAATACATCGAGCTCTATGGTGTAGAGTTTTGATGAGGGAATTCTTCTGGGATGGATGGTGGTGGGAGTCAGGTTTTAGGTAGGCATCCATATGGGTGGCTTTCCTGTAGACAGTCTCCCATTGAGCCATCTGGTCTCTTTTCGATTAAAACATCCAAGAATGGTAACTTGCCATCCTTTTCCACCTCCATGGTGAATTTGATGGCTGGGTGTATGGAATTGGTTGAGGAACTGGTTCAGAGCTGGTCGGTCACATGGCCAGATGACGAACATGTCATCTGCGTACCTCTTCCACAAGGACGGACATACAGTGCATGCCTGTATGGCATCTGTCACAAATTTTTCCGTGAAAACATCAGCTACAACAAAGTTCGAGGTTGACACGATTGTTATCATTCAGAGTAACAGTCCAATTTCCGACAGCCTAAAATCGGTTCTAGCCAAAGGGTTGAATTTTGCAGTCACCCCTAAACACATCCCAGTTGATGATATAATTGCCCAGGTCTAAGGAGACCTTAAGGGTTTGGGACATATTACTGCAGACGTGGCAAGATCGGAAATCGCTGCAATCCTTAAAAACGCTAAGTCACCTACTAGCAACATCGGTAAGGATGAGCACTTTGAGCTTTCTCAATTCAAAAAGATAGAGCACATCGTCATTCTCTCAGCTGACAAGGGCAATCCCACAGACATCATGGACAAAACCACATACAAGAACAAAATTCAGGACCTACTTAATGATGGTAGCTATACAAAAATCAATAGAGATCCCACCAACTGCCTCGTTAAAAAAAAAAAATATCATCACTGATTCGACATCTTTAATCGAACCAACCAAGCGGTTTTCCTTAAAACCCTCTGCTGCTAGATCACCCAGATTGTGAAAGATTCGTTCATGAAGCCATCCAGGTAAAGTGGTACCTCGGTATACGTCGTTAATTCGTTCCAGAAGGTAATTTAGACACTAATTACTAAAATGCATACAGAAGCAACGTGACCGCGTTGCTGCCAGCTGCGCTGGTCACGTGGCATGCCTCAACCACGCACGCGCGCGCGCGCCTCGACCCGGGGCTTCACCCTCCATGGGGGCAGCCCCCCACGCCCCCCGCCCCTCTCCCCAACGCCGCCCCCGCCCCTCTCCCCCCGCTCCTCTCCCCCACGCCCCTGCTCCTATCTGCCACGCCCCCTGCCCATCTCCCCCATGCCCCCCGCTCCTCTCCCCCACGTCCCCCGCCTCTCTCCCCTCTCCCCCACGCCATCCCGCCCCTCTCGCTTTGTTTCAGTCGTGAACGGGGCATACGCGGGTACTGTACGCGGTGACTCATCCCGACCCATACAAGTTCTAGCAAGCGCGTCGTATCCCAAGCAAGACGTCGTATCCCAAGACATTTTTTCTCGTAAAAACACGATATATACCAATTTCGACGTATTCCAAAGCGGTCGTATACCGAGGTATCACTGTATATAGACACAGACACAATTTCAACCGAGAAAATGGGTACAGACTGACTAATCATTGGAAGGACGTTATTAACCAGGTCATGTCATAACTGGCCGTGATGTTTCCATCCTACCTTCCGATGTTAGTTGTTATTTTCGACTCTCTGATTTTACTTTAACAGGTTAAATGTCTCACACTAACACAGACACCGTCGCTCGCGTCCTCGTCGTGGCGGCGGCTCTGCGATCTTACATTGACATGCTAATCTCTCACATTACAATAGCCACCTCTGCACCCTTGGCGTGGAAGTCGCCCTCCGATCTTACAATAACATGCAAATTTCTCACTTTAACATCACTAGCCCCGCCCACTTCTTTATGACCCTTGGGCTACATCAGCAGGAAACGACCACAGTCAGCATGCAATGCTGTAGTAATAGCAGGATACCACCACAGTCAGCATGCAATGCTGTAGTCATAGCAGGATACCACCACAGTTAGCATCGCAATGCTGTAGTCATATCAGGATACCACCACAGTCAGGATGCAATGCTGTAATCATAGCAGGATACCACCACAGTCAGTATGCAATGCTGTAGTCATAGCAGGATATCACCATAGTCAGCATGCACTGCTATAGTCATAGCAGGATACAACCACAGTCAGAATGCAATGCTGAAGTCATAGCAGGATACCACTGCAGTCAGTATGCAATGCTGTAGTCATAGCAGGATACCACCACAGTCAGCATGCAATGCTGTAGTCATAGAAGGATACCACCACAGTCAGCATGCAATGCTGTAGTCATAGCAGGATACCACCACAGTCAGCATGCAATGCTCTAGTCATAGCAGGATACAACCACAGTCAGCATGCAATGCTTTAGTCATAGCAGGATACCACCGCAGTCAGTATGCAATGCTGAAGTCATAGCAGGATACCACTGCAGTCAGTATGCAATGCTGTAGTCATAGCAGGATACCACCACAGTCAGCATGCAATGCTGTAGTCATAGCAGGATACCACCACAGTCAGTATGTAATGCTGTAGTCATAGCAGGATACCACCACAGTCAGCATGCAATGCTGTAGTCATAGCAGGATACAACCACAGTCAGCATGCAATGCTGTAGTCATAGCAGGATACCACCGCAGTCAGTATGCAATGCTGATGTCATAGCAGGATACCACTGCAGTCAGTATGCAATGCTGTAGTCATAGCAGGATACCACCACAGTCAGCATGCAATGCTGTAGTCATAGCAGGATACCACCACAGTCAGCATGAAATGCTGTAGTCATAGCAAGATACCACCACAGTGAGCATGCACTGCTATAGTCATAGCAGGATACAACCACAGTCAGCATGCAATGCTCTAGTTATAGCAGGATACCACCGCAGTCAGTATGCAATGCTGTAGTCATAGCAGGATACCACCGCAGTCAGTATGCAATGCTGTAGTCATAGCAGGATACCACCGCAGTCAGTATGCAATGCTCTAGTCATAGCAGGATACCACCGCAGTCAGTATGCAATGCTGTAGTCATTGCAGGATACCACCGCAGTCAGTATGCAATGCTCTAGTCATAGCAGGATACCACCACCATCAGTATACAATGCTCAAGTCATAGCAGGATACCACCGCAGTCAGTATGCAATGCTGTAGTCATAGCAGGATACCACCGCAGTCAGTATGCAATGCTCTAGTCATAGCAGGATACCACCGCAGTCAGTATGCAATGCTGTAGTCATAGCAGGATACCACCGCAGTCAGTATGCAATGCTCTAGTCATAGCAGGATACCACCACCATCAGTATGCAATGCTGTAGTCATAGCAGGATACCACTGCAGTCAGTATGCAATGCTGTAGTCATAGCAGGATACCACCACAGTGAGCATGCACTGCTATAGTCATAGCAGGATACAACCACAGTCAGCATGCAATGCTGTAGTCATAGCAGGATACCACCACAGTCAGTATGTAATGCTGTAGTCATAGCAGGATACCACCACAGTCAGCATACAATGCTGTAGTCATAGCAGGATACCACCACAGTCAGCATGCAATGCTTGAGTCATAGCAGGAAACGACCACAGTCAGCATGCAATGCTGTAGTAATAGCAGGATACCACCACAGTCAGCATGCAATGCTGTAGTCATAGCAGGATACCACCACAGTTAGCATCGCAATGCTGTAGTCATAGCAGGATACCACTACAGTCAGGATGCAATGCTGTAATCATAGCAGGATACCACCACAGTCAGTATGCAATGCTGAAGTCATAGCAGGATATCACCAAAGTCAGCATGCACTGCTATAGTCATAGCAGGATACAACCACAGTTAGAATGCAATGCTGAAGTCATAGCAGGATACCACTGCAGTCAGTATGCAATGCTGTAGTCATAGCAGGATACCACCACAGTCAGCTTGCAATGCTGTAGTCATAGCAGGATACCACCACAGTCAGCATGCAATGCTGTAGTCATAGCAGGATACCACCACAGTCAGCATGCAATGCTCTAGTCATAGCAGGATACAACCACAGTCAGCATGCAATGCTTTAGTCATAGCAGGATACCACCGCAGTCAGTATGCAATGCTGAAGTCATAGCAGGATACCACTGCAGTCAGTATGCAATGCTGTAGTCATAGCAGGATACCACCACAGTCAGCATGCAATGCTGTAGTCATAGAAGGATACCACCACAGTCAGCATGCAATGCTGTAGTCATAGCAGGATACCACCACAGTCAGCATGCAATGCTCTAGTCATAGCAGGATACAACCACAGTCAGCATGCAATGCTTTAGTCATAGCAGGATACCACCGCAGTCAGTATGCAATGCTGAAGTCATAGCAGGATACCACTGCAGTCAGTATGCAATGCTGTAGTCATAGCAGGATACCACCACAGTCAGCATGCAATGCTGTAGTCATAGCAGGATACCACCACAGTCAGTATGCAATGCTGTAGTCATAGCAGGATACCACCACAGTCAGCATGCAATGCTGTAGTCATAGCAGGATACAACCACAGTCAGCATGCAATGCTGTAGTCATAGCAGGATACCACCGCAGTCAGTATGCAATGCTGATGTCATAGCAGGATACCACTGCAGTCAGTATGCAATGCTGTAGTCATAGCAGGATACCACCACAGTCAGCATGCAATGCTGTAGTCATAGCAGGATACCACCACAGTCAGCATGAAATGCTGTAGTCATAGCAAGATACCACCACAGTGAGCATGCACTGCTATAGTCATAGAAGGATACAACCACAGTCAGCATGCAATGCTCTAGTTATAGCAGGATACCACCGCAGTCAGTATGCAATGCTGTAGTCATAGCAGGATACCACCGCAGTCAGTATGCAATGCTGTAGTCATAGCAGGATACCACCGCAGTCAGTATGCAATGCTCTAGTCATAGCAGGATACCACCGCAGTCAGTATGCAATGCTGTAGTCATTGCAGGATACCACCGCAGTCAGTATGCAATGCTCTAGTCATAGCAGGATACCACCACCATCAGTATACAATGCTCAAGTCATAGCAGGATACCACCGCAGTCAGTATGCAATGCTGTAGTCATAGCAGGATACCACCGCAGTCAGTATGCAATGCTCTAGTCATAGCAGGATACCACCGCAGTCAGTATGCAATGCTGTAGTCATAGCAGGATACCACCGCAGTCAGTATGCAATGCTCTAGTCATAGCAGGATACCACCACCATCAGTATGCAATGCTGTAGTCATAGCAGGATACCACTGCAGTCAGTATGCAATGCTGTAGTCATAGCAGGATACCACCACAGTGAGCATGCACTGCTATAGTCATAGCAGGATACAACCACAGTCAGCATGCAATGCTGTAGTCATAGCAGGATACCACCACAGTCAGCATGTAATGCTGTAGTCATAGCAGGATACCACCACAGTCAGCATACAATGCTGTAGTCATAGCAGGATACCACCACAGTCAGCATGCAATGCTTGAGTCATAGCAGGAAACGACCACAGTCAGCATGCAATGCTGTAGTAATAGCAGGATACCACCACAGTCAGCATGCAATGCTGTAGTCATAGCAGGATACCACCACAGTTAGCATCGCAATGCTGTAGTCATAGCAGGATACCACTGCAGTCAGTATGCAATGCTGTAGTCATAGCAGGATACCACCACAGTCAGCTTGCAATGCTGTAGTCATAGCAGGATACCACCACAGTCAGCATGCAATGCTGTAGTCATAGCAGGATACCACCACAGTCAGCATGCAATGCTCTAGTCATAGCAGGATACAACCACAGTCAGCATGCAATGCTTTAGTCATAGCAGGATACCACCGCAGTCAGTATGCAATGCTGAAGTCATAGCAGGATACCACTGCAGTCAGTATGCAATGCTGTAGTCATAGCAGGATACCACCGCAGTCAGTATGCAATGCTGTAGTCATTGCAGGATGCCACCGCAGTCAGTATGCAATGCTCTAGTCATAGCAGGATACCACCACCATCAGTATGCAATGCTGAAGTCATAGCAGGATACCACCGCAGTCAGTATGCAATGCAGTAGTCATAGCAGGATACCACCGCAGTCAGTATGCAATGCTCTAGTCATAGCAGGATACCAACACCATCAGTATGCAATGCTGTAGTCATAGCAGGATACCACTGCAGTCAGTATGCAATGCTGTAGTCATAGCAGGATACCACCACAGTGAGCATGCACTGCTATAGTCATAGCAGGATACCACCACAGTCAGCATGCAATGCTGTAGTCATAGCAGGATACCACCACAGTCAGCATGTAATGCTGTAGTCATAGCAGGATACCACCACAGTCAGCATACAATGCTGTAGTCATAGCAGGATACCACCACAGTCAGCATGCAATGCTTGAGTCATAGCAGGAAACGACCACAGTCAGCATGCAATGCTGTAGTAATAGCAGGATACCACCACAGTCAGCATGCAATGCTGTAGTCATAGCAGGATACCACCACAGTTAGCATCGCAATGCTGTAGTCATAGCAGGATACCACCACAGTCAGGATGCAATGCTGTAATCATAGCAGGATACCACCACAGTCAGTATGCAATGCTGTAGTCATAGCAGGATATCACCATAGTCAGCATGCACTGCTATAGTCATAGCAGGATACAACCACAGTCAGAATGCAATGCTGAAGTCATAGCAGGATACCACTGCAGTCAGTATGCAATGCTGTAGTCATAGCAGGATACCACCACAGTCAGCTTGCAATGCTGTAGTCATAGCAGGATACCACCACAGTCAGCATGCAATGCTGTAGTCATAGCAGGATACCACCACAGTCAGCATGCAATGCTCTAGTCATAGCAGGATACAACCACAGTCAGCATGCAATGCTTTAGTCATAGCAGGATACCACCGCAGTCAGTATGCAATGCTGAAGTCATAGCAGGATACCACTGCAGTCAGTATGCAATGCTGTAGTCATAGCAGGATACCACCACAGTCAGCATGCAATGCTGTAGTCATAGCAGGATACCACCACAGTCAGCATGCAATGCTGTAGTCATAGCAGGATACCACCACAGTCAGCATGCAATGCTGTAGTCATAGCAGGATACAACCACAGTCAGCATGCAATGCTGTAGTCATAGCAGGATACCACCGCAGTCAGTATGCAATGCTGATGTCATAAAAGGATACCACTGCAGTCAGTATGCAATGCTGTAGTCATAGCAGGATACCACCACAGTCAGCATGCAATGCTGTAGTCATAGCAGGATACCACCACAGTTATCATGCAATGCTGTAGTCATAGCAAGATACCACCACAGTGAGCATGCACTGCTATAGTCATAGCAGGATACAACCACAGTCAGCATGCAATGCTCTAGTCATAGCAGGCTACCACCGCAGTCAGTATGCAATGCTGTAGTCATAGCAGGATACCACCGCAGTCAGTATGCAATGCTGAAGTCATAGCAGGATACCACCGCAGTCAGTATGCAATGCTGTAGTCATAGCAGGATACCACCACAGTCAGCATACAATGCTATAGTCATAGCAGGATACCACCACTCAACATGCAATGCTGTAGTCATAGCAGGATACCACCACAGTCAGCATGCAATGCTGTAGTCATAGCAGGATACCACCACAGTTAGTATGCAATGCTGTAGTCATAGCAGGATACCACCTGTCAGCATGCAATGCTGTAGTGATAGCAGGTATTACCACAGTCAGTATGCACTGCTCTAGGGAAAGCAGGTCCCACCAAAAGTAGGTATGCACCATATTATTGGTTCTTTCAGTAAAGTCATGTATAAGGGAAATAATAAAATAATAAACATCAAACATAATATAAAATTCTCACGTTTAGGCCACAACGCAAGCAGCCGTCCTCAGGTGAAGAAACAGAGCTGTCGGAAAGACAGCGTCCTAACGAACACTGCTAAGCTTGGCAGCGTATTTTAAATTGGGTGGGAGGAGGAGAGCGTCTTGATGAAGAAGTTTACATAACAGAGGAATTTAGCATGTTTATGACAAATGCAGATATGGGATTATTCACTCCTTGTGGAATGTGTAGGCAGGTGGGGGGTCTCAAAGTCATATTATGTTAGTGTATCATGTAGGATTGGCAATAATAAAGGGAGATACAATTTTAATAAGAAAGAACTGCAACAGCCCAAACCACCGCGTATCAAGCTAGTGCATTATGTGGAAAATAAAAAAGGGAGTTTCTAAAGAACTATACATACCTACATTGCAGGGGTCACTAAAAAGATCTCCAAAATCCTGAATAAACACAAGATCCAGGTCCGATTCAACACAGTACACAAAATCCGTGATTTAGTTCCATCTGTAAAAGATGCTCTTCCAGACATACAGTACCCGGGCGTTTACAAACTAAAGTGCCTCTGTGGTAGTAGCTACATTGGAGAAACCAAAAGACATATCTCGGACCGCATCCGCGAACATAAAGCAGACTTGAAACACGGTAAGACGAACTCCTCTGCCGTGGCAGATCACTGTTACAATTCAGTGGGCTCACATGACATTGACTTCTCCAAGACGGAGGTTCTTTGCAAACCAACTGGCTACCATGAGAGATTCGTTCATGAGGCCATTCACATATACAAGCACAAAGACAATTTCAACCGAGAAGATGGATTCAGGCTTAGTAACCACTGGAAAGATGTGTTAAATCATTTCTGTTCTTAATTAATTGTAATTTTACGATGACCTTCAGACCGCAGCTCTTTCGCCAGCATTGCCTCTTAATACCTCTCACACCACGGTTAATGGTATGGTTTACAACATGGAGTATACTAGGGCTTCGCAGCTGTCTCTCTCCCCCTCCTCTGTTCTGACCATGGACGAACTCGTCCGTCTGAACGGGGCCCGTAGCTATCCGTGGTACGGAAATTTGAGGGTAAGAATCCACCCATTTTTTCGCCATATAGCATTGTGATATATAACGACTTATGGTTGGTAGCTTAGCTGATTGGAGAATATAGAGTTTATTGATAACATGAAGGTAATTTATATTTTAGTTTTTATTGGTTCACTATATAGTACTGTGAATAGCTCAATGCTAAATTCGCCTAGTTATTTCAATGCTAAATTCTCCTGTTTTGATTTGTACTAAGTGCCTCGGTGAATGTGTATACTCTGACTTCAACGTAACTATTTCTGTAGCAGCTACAAGCGAATGCCTTAATTTAGCTATTTCAATGCTAAATTCTATGCTAATTCCTTTTAACAATGGGTGCCTCTGCGGAGGTGTATGCTTTAACTTTTAACATAGCTATTTCTGTGACCAGTCACAAGCTAATCATTCAGCCTTTTTAATGCTAAATTTTATGCTAATTCCTTCGTCAAGGCTCTTTGTTCCTCTCACACAGCTTAAAAGCCGTGATCTGAACGTGGCTCTCTCACTCCAGCGCTGTCCTACCAGACAGTCTCGCTCCCTTCACCTGATGAAGGCCGCTTGTGTTGTGGCCGAAACGTCGTGAGAATATTATTGTGTTATTTTATTTTATCAATTTATTATTTTATTCTCATTCTACGTGACTTTACCGAAAGAACCAAAGAAGATGAATCATTGCAGTCACGAAAGCTTTAAATCGAAATTTAACCGCCTCTACGGGGAGGGATTCCACACATCCTTAAGATCATTCAACAGACTTCGGGATAAGAAGGCTCAACTAATCGAGTCTCTCACCTTTCTGAAGAGATGCCGCGACTCTAAGGTAATACCAACCGCATTTACACTAACCTCTGCTGTTGCAACTTCTCTCAATGCAAAACGAATTCTAGCTAGAACTAGCTTCGCTCTTATCTCGGAAAAAATCAGACTTACACGCACCGAACTCGATCAGTTAGACAAGACACTCTACAAATCACACTTAAAATTGACAGCAACAATGTCTACATCGGATTGGGAACATGTAGACAATATGACTACCTCTTCGGCTGCCACTATGTCGAACAAATGTAGGGACAATTTGATTTCCAAATTCAATCACCTCTCCAGCAAAAAATCGGATCCACACACCGAAAAGATAGACGTCAACAAAGTCGTAATTAATCGCAGTAACAGTTCCATTTCTGATGGTCTGAAATCCGTTTTAGCTAAAGGTCTAAACTTTGCTGTCACACCGAGACACTTACCGGTTAATGATATAATTGCCCATGTCGACGTTGCACTCAAGGGCTTGAGTCACATCTCTGCAGACGTAGCAAGATCTGAAATCGCTGCAACCCTCAAAAACGCTAAGTTGCCACCTAGCAACATCAGCAAAGACGAACGTTTTGAATTATCTCAATTAAAAAAGAGGGATGATATTGTCGTTCTCTCAGCCGACAAAGGCAATGCCACTGTCATCATGGACAAAACAGAATATAACAACAAAATTCAAGAACTACTCAACGATGGCAGCTATACAAAAATAAAAAGAGATCCCACCAACAGCCTGGTCACCAAAACGAACAAAATTATCTCTGATTCAACAGCATTAATTGATGAGAACAAACAGTTCTTGTTGAAACCCTCTGCTGCCAGACCACCAAGATTATATGGCCTTCCAAAGATACACAAAGAAGATACACCCCTTCGTCCCATCGTCTCTACTATCAGCTCCCCCACCTACAAACTGGCACGTTTTCTGGCTGATATACTGCGACCTTTCACTGGAAAAACCACCTCTGCGGTACTAAATTCTACTCACATGGTATCGACAATCAAAGACATTTCCCTGTCCCCAAACGACCTGCTTGTCAGTTTTGATGTGGTGTCCTTGTTCACCAAAGTCCCGGTACCTGACACCATCGCTATCATTGAAGACCTGGTTCATCAAGGACTGCATACTGATGTACCCCCCCTGGTGAGACATTGCTTAACCAACACATACTTCACCTGGAATGGAACTTTCTACAAACAAACTGAGGGCACCCCAATGGGCTCCCCCCTATCTCCGGTTGTAGCCAACGTATTCATGGAAAAATTTGAAACTGACGCCATCCAGACTGCCACTCTACGCCCGACCTTATGGAAGAGGTACGTTGATGACACCTTTGTCATCTGGCCACATGGCCAGCCTGCTCTAGACCAATTCCGCGACCACATCAATTCAATACACCCAGCCATCAGATTTACCATGGAGGTTGAAAAAGATGGCAAACTACCCTTTCTGGATGTCTTAATTAAAAGGAGACATGATGGTTCAATGAGCCACTCTGTCTACAGGAAAGCTACCCATACAGATGCTTACTTGAAACCGGATTCCCACCACCATCCATCCCAGAAGAACTGCCTCATCAAGACTCTATACCATAGAGCCCAATGCATTTCCGACCAGGAACACATTACCAGTGAACTCAAGCACGTACACCAGGCTCTCAGGGCTAATGGCTACTCCGACTACACAATCCGCAAAGCCATCACTCCAGTCATGAAGAAGGATCCTCTTGTGGAGCCACTCAAAACCATCACCTTACCCTACATTGCAGGGGTCACTAAAAAGATCTCCAAAATCCTGAATAAACACAAGATCCAGGTCCGATTCAACACAGTACACAAAATCCGTGATTTAGTTCCATCTGTAAAAGATGCTCTTCCAGACATACAGTACCCGGGCGTTTACAAACTAAAGTGCCTCTGTGGTAGTAGCTACATTGGAGAAACCAAAAGACATATCTCGGACCGCATCCGCGAACATAAAGCAGACTTGAAACACGGTAAGACGAACTCCTCTGCCGTGGCAGATCACTGTTACAATTCAGTGGGCTCACATGACATTGACTTCTCCAAGACGGAGGTTCTTTGCAAACCAACTGGCTACCATGAGAGATTCGTTCATGAGGCCATTCACATATACAAGCACAAAGACAATTTCAACCGAGAAGATGGATTCAGGCTTAGTAACCACTGGAAAGATGTGTTAAATCATTTCTGTTCTTAATTAATTGTAATTTTACGATGACCTTCAGACCGCAGCTCTTTCGCCAGCATTGCCTCTTAATACCTCTCACACCACGGTTAATGGTATGGTTTACAACATGGAGTATACTAGGGCTTCGCAGCTGTCTCTCTCCCCCTCCTCTGTTCTGACCATGGACGAACTTGTCCGTCTGAACGGGGCCCGTAGCTATCCGTGGTACGGAAATTTGAGGGTAAGAATCCACCCATTTTTTCGCCATATAGCATTGTGATATATAACGACTTATGGTTGGTATCTTAGCTGATTGGAGAATATAGAGTTTATTGATAACATGAAGGTAATTTATATTTTAGTTTTTATTGGTTCACTATATAGTACTGTGAATAGCTCAATGCTAAATTCGCCTAGTTATTTCAATGCTAAATTCTCCTGTTTTGATTTGTACTAAGTGCCTCGGTGAATGTGTATACTCTGACTTCAACGTAACTATTTCTGTAGCAGCTACAAGCGAATGCCTTAATTTAGCTATTTCAATGCTAAATTCTATGCTAATTCCTTTTAACAATGGGTGCCTCTGCGGAGGTGTATGCTTTAACTTTTAACATAGCTATTTCTGTGACCAGTCACAAGCTAATCATTCAGCCTTTTTAATGCTAAATTTTATGCTAATTCCTTCGTCAAGGCTCTTTGTTCCTCTCACACAGCTTAAAAGCCGTGATCTGAACGTGACTCTCTCACTCCAGCGCTGTCCTACCAGACAGTCTCGCTCCCTTCACCTGATGAAGGCCGCTTGTGTTGTGGCCGAAACGTCGTGAGAATATTATTGTGTTATTTTATTTTATCAATTTATTATTTTATTCTCATTCTACGTGACTTTACCGAAAGAACCAAAGAAGATGAATCATTGCAGTCACGAAAGCTTTAAATCGAAATTTAACCGCCTCTACGGGGAGGGATTCCACACATCCTTAAGATCATTCAACAGACTTCGGGATAAGAAGGCTCAACTAATCGAGTCTCTCACCTTTCTGAAGAGATGCCGCGACTCTAAGGTAATACCAACCGCATTTACACTAACCTCTGCTGTTGCAACTTCTCTCAATGCAAAACGAATTCTAGCTAGAACTAGCTTCGCTCTTATCTCGGAAAAAATCAGACTTACACGCACCGAACTCGATCAGTTAGACAAGACACTCTACAAATCACACTTAAAATTGACAGCAACAATGTCTACATCGGATTGGGAACATGTAGACAATATGACTACCTCTTCGGCTGCCACTATGTCGAACAAATGTAGGGACAATTTGATTTCCAAATTCAATCACCTCTCCAGCAAAAAATCGGATCCACACACCGAAAAGATAGACGTCAACAAAGTCGTAATTAATCGCAGTAACAGTTCCATTTCTGATGGTCTGAAATCCGTTTTAGCTAAAGGTCTAAACTTTGCTGTCACACCGAGACACTTACCGGTTAATGATATAATTGCCCATGTCGACGTTGCACTCAAGGGCTTGAGTCACATCTCTGCAGACGTAGCAAGATCTGAAATCGCTGCAACCCTCAAAAACGCTAAGTTGCCACCTAGCAACATCAGCAAAGACGAACGTTTTGAATTATCTCAATTAAAAAAGAGGGATGATATTGTCGTTCTCTCAGCCGACAAAGGCAATGCCACTGTCATCATGGACAAAACAGAATATAACAACAAAATTCAAGAACTACTCAACGATGGCAGCTATACAAAAATAAAAAGAGATCCCACCAACAGCCTGGTCACCAAAACGAACAAAATTATCTCTGATTCAACAGCATTAATTGATGAGAACAAACAGTTCTTGTTGAAACCCTCTGCTGCCAGACCACCAAGATTATATGGCCTTCCAAAGATACACAAAGAAGATACACCCCTTCGTCCCATCGTCTCTACTATCAGCTCCCCCACCTACAAACTGGCACGTTTTCTGGCTGATATACTGCGACCTTTCACTGGAAAAACCACCTCTGCGGTACTAAATTCTACTCACCTGGTATCGACAATCAAAGACATTTCCCTGTCCCCAAACGACCTGCTTGTCAGTTTTGATGTGGTGTCCTTGTTCACCAAAGTCCCGGTACCTGACACCATCGCTATCATTGAAGACCTGGTTCATCAAGGACTGCATACTGATGTACCCCCCCTGGTGAGACATTGCTTAACCAACACATACTTCACCTGGAATGGAACTTTCTACAAACAAACTGAGGGCACCCCAATGGGCTCCCCCCTATCTCCGGTTGTAGCCAACGTATTCATGGAAAAATTTGAAACTGACGCCATCCAGACTGCCACTCTACGCCCGACCTTATGGAAGAGGTACGTTGATGACACCTTTGTCATCTGGCCACATGGCCAGCCTGCTCTAGACCAATTCCGCGACCACATCAATTCAATACACCCAGCCATCAGATTTACCATGGAGGTTGAAAAAGATGGCAAACTACCCTTTCTGGATGTCTTAATTAAAAGGAGACATGATGGTTCAATGAGCCACTCTGTCTACAGGAAAGCTACCCATACAGATGCTTACTTGAAACCGGATTCCCACCACCATCCATCCCAGAAGAACTGCCTCATCAAGACTCTATACCATAGAGCCCAATGCATTTCCGACCAGGAACACATTACCAGTGAACTCAAGCACGTACACCAGGCTCTCAGGGCTAATGGCTACTCCGACTACACAATCCGCAAAGCCATCACTCCAGTCATGAAGAAGGATCCTCTTGTGGAGCCACTCAAAACCATCACCTTACCCTACATTGCAGGGGTCACTAAAAAGATCTCCAAAATCCTGAATAAACACAAGATCCAGGTCCGATTCAACACAGTACACAAAATCCGTGATTTAGTTCCATCTGTAAAAGATGCTCTTCCAGACATACAGTACCCGGGCGTTTACAAACTAAAGTGCCTCTGTGGTAGTAGCTACATTGGAGAAACCAAAAGACATATCTCGGACCGCATCCGCGAACATAAAGCAGACTTGAAACACGGTAAGACGAACTCCTCTGCCGTGGCAGATCACTGTTACAATTCAGTGGGCTCACATGACATTGACTTCTCCAAGACGGAGGTTCTTTGCAAACCAACTGGCTACCATGAGAGATTCGTTCATGAGGCCATTCACATATACAAGCACAAAGACAATTTCAACCGAGAAGATGGATTCAGGCTTAGTAACCACTGGAAAGATGTGTTAAATCATTTCTGTTCTTAATTAATTGTAATTTTACGATGACCTTCAGACCGCAGCTCTTTCGCCAGCATTGCCTCTTAATACCTCTCACATCACGGTTAATGGTATGGTTTACAACATGGAGTATACTAGGGCTTCGCAGCTGTCTCTCTCCCCCTCCTCTGTTCTGACCATGGACGAACTCGTCCGTCTGAACGGGGCCCGTAGCTATCCGTGGTACGGAAATTTGAGGGTAAGAATCCACCCATTTTTTCGCCATATAGCATTGTGATATATAACGACTTATGGTTGGTAGCTTAGCTGATTGGAGAATATAGAGTTTATTGATAACATGAAGGTAATTTATATTTTAGTTTTTATTGGTTCACTATATAGTACTGTGAATAGCTCAATGCTAAATTCGCCTAGTTATTTCAATGCTAAATTCTCCTGTTTTGATTTGTACTAAGTGCCTCGGTGAATGTGTATACTCTGACTTCAACGTAACTATTTCTGTAGCAGCTACAAGCGAATGCCTTAATTTAGCTATTTCAATGCTAAATTCTATGCTAATTCCTTTTAACAATGGGTGCCTCTGCGGAGGTGTATGCTTTAACTTTTAACATAGCTATTTCTGTGACCAGTCACAAGCTAATCATTCAGCCTTTTCAATGCTAAATTTTATGCTAATTCCTTCGTCAAGGCTCTTTGTTCCTCTCACACAGCTTAAAAGCCGTGATCTGAACGTGGCTCTCTCACTCCAGCGCTGTCCTACCAGACAGTCTCGCTCCCTTCACCTGATGAAGGCCGCTTGTGTTGTGGCCGAAACGTCGTGAGAATATTATTGTGTTATTTTATTTTATCAATTTATTATTTTATTCTCATTCTACGTGACTTTACCGAAAGAACCAAAGAAGAAGAACTATACATACCCTACTACCATGCAATAAACCGATGTGAAAAAAATAAATATAAACTACATCAATATAATCAATGTACTCAATATACTCTCCAATAATCTGAGCTGTTAACATTAAGTAACTGGGTATACACTACACTATATAATGACTACCGTGTAGTAAACTGATAAAAAACTAAAATATAAACTACATCAATATAATCAATATACTCAATATACTCTCCAATAAGCTGAGGTTACATATCAGCAGAGGAATTTAGTATATTGACGCTAAGCAACTGCAACTACCCTACTACTAACAAAAAGTCATTATACATTACAATTTTACGTCACAAAAAATATATGCCTCCAACTAAACTTTTTTCTACATCACACGACTATACCCATCATATTTAGTCAGTATAGTCGTGTGATGTAGAAAATGGCATGTCATGTTCAAGTGATGAGCTCAATTCATGTCACTTTCAAGTGATGAGTACACTGCATGTCCCGTCCAAGTGATGAGCTCACTGCATATCACATTCAAGTGGCGAGCTCACTGCATGTCTTATTCACGTAACGAGCACACTGCATATCATTAAAGTGGCGAGCTCACTGCATGTCACATTCAAGTGGCGAGCTCACTGCATGTCACATTCAAGTGATGAGCGCACTGCATGTCACTTTCAAGTGGTGAGCTCATTGCATGTCACTTTCAAGTGATGAGCTCACTGCATGTCACATTCAAGTGTTGAGCTCACTGCATGTCACATTCAAGTGATGAGCTCACTGCATGTCCCATTCATTCATGTGATGAGCTCCCTGCATGTCACATTCAAGTGATGAGCGCACTGCATGACGTTCAAGTGGTCAGTGCACTACATGTCACATTCAAGTGTTGAGCTCACTGCAAGTCACATTCAAGTGGTGCTCACTGCATGTCACATTCAAGTGGCGAACTCACTGCATGTCACATTCAAATGATGAGCGCACTGCATGTCACATTCAAGTAGTCAGTGCACTACATGTTACATTCAAGTGTTGAGCTCATTGCGTGTCACATTCAAGTGATGAGCTCACTGCATGTCCCATTCATTCATGTGATGAGCTCCCTGCATGTCAGATTCAAGTGATGAGCTCACTGCATGTCACACTCAAGTGATGAGCGCACTGCATCTCACATTCAAGTGATAAGCTCACTGCTCGTCACATTCAAGTGATGAGCTCCTCCTCCTGCACGTAGCGTGGCAACCCATGGCACCTGTTGAGTCTGGGTTCCTGCGAGGAGGTGGGAGGTGGAGGAGGTTGAGGTGGAACTGGTGGTGGAGGAGGTGGACCCCTGACAAGGCCATTTTACCCCACCCTACCTGGCCATTATAACCCCACTCTCACTGGCCATTATAACCCCACCCTACCTGGCCATTATGAACCCACCCTACCAGCCTATTATAAACCCCAGTGACACGACAAATATGGACCCAGAACCCACACATCACTGACAACTATCACGATTGGTAATACCCCTAGACAACAAAGCCGAGTCTAATTAGCGTAATTGCATAAATTGACATAATTACCTAATTTTGTAAAATTACACCTTTTGCATTTTTCATTTCATTTTTATTATTTTTCAAGACAATATATACAACAATCCTGACCCTGATGCCTGTTGTATATTTGGAGTTCGCATGTTTCTCTCACTCTCCCCTTCGTTGTGAATTTTTGCCCGGCTCCTGTTTGTCACTCCACATTTATAGTTGCTGATATAAATTGACACGTAAAATGCCACTTAATTGGGCAATCATATGTGGCCAGGTTACGTCTGAAAAAGAGATATATCTTATGGGCCTTACCTGGTAAAATAAACAAATAAGCAGGTGGCTAGGTGAGTGATTGAATGAGAGAGTGGCTGAGTGATTGAGTGGTTGAGGGAGTGAGTGGCTGAGTTAGTGAGTGGCTGAGTGAGAGGCTGAATGAGTGAGTGGTTGAGTGAGTGGGTAGCAGAGTGACTAAGCAGCTGAGTGAGTGGCTGGGTGAGTGAGTTGTTGATTGAAAGCTTGAGTACGTGAGTGGTTGAGTGAGTGGCTGAGTGGGTGGCTGAGTGAGTGAGACACGGGAAGCAAGAGGGAGACAGGGGGAGATAGAAGAGTGAGACACGGGGAGAGAAAGGAGACACGGGGAGAGAGAGGAGGGAGACAGGAGGAGGTTGGAGAGGGAAAAGCGGGGAGAGAGAAGAGACACGGAGAAAGATAGGAGGGAAACGCGGGGAGGGAGAGGAGAGAGACACGGCGACATAGAGGAAGGAGACACGGGGAGAGAGAGGAGGGAGACCCTGGGAAAAAAAGAAAGGAGGAGATACGCGGAGGAGGTGAGAGGTAGGAGGAGAGTGCGTGGAGGTGAGAGGGGAGAGATAGGAGGAGAGTGCGTAGAGGAGGCGAGGGCTCCTATAATGATGACTTCAAGGCATGCTGGTGGACAAGTTCATGTGACCCACATAGCACAGGGAGCCATCGCTGTTGGAACCGCATGGGCAGGGAACGTGGCCTCCAACCCACCACCTGCACCAGCCTCACCACCACAAACCAACAACCACAACTAGAACTACAAATTCAACCACAAATGTAACCACAAATGTAACCACAGCCACAACCATACCCAACAACCATAACCACTATAACCACAACTATAACCAAAACCAACTACAATTATAACCACACCCACAACAATAACCACAATTATAGCCATATCTATAACCACAACTCTAAGCACTAAAACCAGACACAACTAAAACCACAACCATGATATAACCACTACAACTATAACCGCATTTCCGGTTATCACAGGTGGCAACATATGGTGCGAAAGAAGTTCAACACACATACAACAACAAAAGACAAAGATTTATTCTATAGCCTATAACAGACTGTTGGGGCAAGTTCTGTTAGCGAGTACCTATGGAGACCCGCAGTGTGGAACACAAGCAGGTGGGTGGCCAGCACTACACCCGACCGTCTTTGTCTCCCGAGTGGCGATGTTTATTACACACCACAACAGGTACTCATTTCAGGCAGAGTCGACGTAGGGGAAGCCCTGGACTGGTTCAAATGATCGTCACTGGTGTTGGCCGTGAGCGGGAATCGAACTTTCTCGGGTCCGTGGCGTGGCGTTCAACCGCTACTCTACTGCTCCCTACACATACAACAACCATGAAAGACAACATAACCACCTTCACCACAACTATAACCACAAAAACATAACATAACCATCACAACTTGTACCACAATCACAATTATAACCACAACCCCAAGTATAACAACAACAATAACATAACCACAACTGTAACTATAACCATGAAAACCCCAACCTCCACGTACACAACTATAGCCACAAAAAATATACCCCCCACAACCGCAATTATTACCACAACCAAAAGCACCATAACAACCAACATAACCACCTACACCACAACTAAAACCTGAACCACCACTACAACCAGCGATACAACCACAACTATAACCACTGCCACCACATTCAAAACCACCACAACCAACATCACCTCAACCACCACAACCATAACAAGCAACATAACCACAACAACCACATTGATGCTGATACTCTAACACCACCTACACAACCACTTTATCAAGGCTCTATGTATCCGTGTGTCCATGTGTCTCCGTGTCTCCACATGTCCCTGTGGGTGGGTGAATAGATGGGTTAGTGGGTGAGTTGGTGAGTGGGCAAGTGAGTGGGTGGGTGTGTGGGCGATGGAATCGAACCTGCACCTCTGCAGTGCAAGTCCAGTGAGCTAACGACCCGCATGTGGTGGGGTAAAGTGTGGGTACGCCCACCTTGCTCCAAAACGTGGAGATCAGCGTGGAAGAGTAGACCAAATACCCTAATTAGCGGCGTCTAGTGGAGGCCTCCTCCGCCAGCACGCGATTCGCCTCCTTCACAATAAACCCTTCCTTGCAAAGATAAAAAAGTATATTTGACTGATCCCATCAGCCTCTCATCAGCAGCAATGGCTCAACTCGAGCGCCACTCTGGACCGCTTTCCACCTTCAGTGCCTCAGCAGCAGAGCCGGGCTCTGCTTGAACCGATGCCGTGAGCCCAGCAGCTGTTTAGAAGCCTACGGCTGTGGGCCGCCTTTGTCTCTCCTCCACCACTGCTGAGGTGTCCACATCATGCTAGGTTCTCACCTTCAGGCTGAGTCGACCCAGAGGAGGCCCAGGCAGCGAACCGCTTCAGAAGTTGGCGCCACGTTCACCGGCGGAAGCGGAAGTAGAGAGAGCAGCAGAAGCATCGCGTGTGGGGAGCAGCTGAGGTGTGGATCAGAACTGTGTATTAGTGGTGGTGTGGTAGTAGTGGTGGTGGTGTTCGTGGTGGTGGGGTTGTTATTGGTGGTGGGGTTGTTATTGGTGGTGGGGTTGTTATTGGTGGTGGCGTTGTTAGTGGTGGGGTTGTTGTTAGGAGTGCTCTGTTAAGGCTAAATACGCGGGAGCTTTGTCTTTGGCGGTGTGAGTGGGGGAGGGGGCGTAGAGGGGGGGGAAGGTGCTGGGGGGGAGGGGCTCACAGGATATTGCGTCACTGAGGGCGTGATCACCGAGCCCCGCCCCCACTTGTTTCTGCCGATCTTTTTTCTCACATGTGGCGGTAGAGAAGCACCGAGACGACAGAAGCAGCGACTCTCTGGAGGAAGTGAGGAACTGTAGGTGAGTGGTGATGTGAGTGGTGAGGACGTGTGTGTCTGTGTAGTGTACTGGCAGGAGGAGTGGTGGCGTTAGTGGTGTTACTGATAGTGGTGGTGGTATGTTGTGAGTGAGTCGTGACGATGTGAGTTCATGTCAGAATCAGAATATTTATACTGGAGTCAGATGAGCTATACAGCTCTTTCTCACAGATGTCCAGTGTTGTGGGTGAGTGGTAAAGATGTAACCTCGCGTTGATGTGAGTTTCTTATTAATGATGTGGGTCCGTGTTAATGATGTGGGTTTGTGATTTAAAGCTTTCGTGACTGCAGTAATTCATATTCTTAGTTCTTTCGGTAAAGTCACGTTGAAGGGAAACAATAAAATAATAAAATATATATATAACAATAAAATTCTCACGACGTTTCGACCATAACACAAACGGTCGTCATCAGGTGTGTCTGTTTGCATAAATGTATTTATTTTTAAACGGTGTATTTATTTATTTATAAAAAACGTTAGCACCACGCGCAGCGATTTAGCAGTTTATTTAAAAGTACGAGTCCATCTATGTTCTGAAAAGAGGAGGGGGGAGACGAAACAATCATTGTATGCCGTCTGAAAGCCACTGTAAGCGTGAACAATCAATTAAAACCTGAAATGGTTTATCAAATCTTTCCAATGATTGCTAAGCCAGAATCCATATTCTCGGTTGAAATTGTCTCTGTGCTTGTATATGTGGATAGCCTCATGAACGAATTTCTCATGGTAGCCAGATGGCTTACAAAGAACCTCTGTCTTGGAAAAGTCAATGTCATGTGAGCCTACTGAATTATAACAATAATCTGCCACGGCCGAGGTGTTGGTCCTACCGTGTTTAAGGTCTCCTTTGTGTTCACGAATGCGGTCCGAGACATGGCGTTTGGTTTCTCCAATGTAACTACTACCACAGAGGCAACTTAGTTTGTAGATACCAGGGTATTGTATGCCCGGAATCACATCTTTTACAGACGGAACCAGATCACGGATTTTATGTAATGTGTTGAAACGGACCTGGATCTTGTGTTTATTCAAGATTTTGGAGATCTTTTTTGTGATCCCCGCAATGTAGGGTAAAGTGATGGTTTTGAAAGGCTCCTCAAGAGGGTACTTCTTCATGGTTTGAGTGATAGCTTTGCGGATTGTATAGTCGGAGTAACCATTAGCCTTAAGAGCTTGGTGTACGTGCTTGAGTTAACTGCCTATGTGTTCCTGGTCGGATATGCATTGGGCTCTATGATACAGAGTCTTGATGAGAGAATTCTTCTGTGATGGATGGTGATGGGAATCCGGTTTCAGATAAGCATCCGTATGGGTAGCTTTCCTGTAGACAGAGTGGCTCATTGAACCATCAGGTCTCTTTTTAATTAGGACATCCAAAAAAGGTAGCTTGCCATCTTTTTCGACTTCCATGGTAAATCTGATGGCTGGGTGTATGGAATTGATGTGGTCGAAGAATTGGTCTAGAGCAGGCCGGCCATGTGGTCAGATGACAAAAGTGTCATCCGCGTACCTCTTCCATAAGGTTGGGCGCAGTGGCAGTCTGGATGGCGTCAGTCTCAAATTTCTCCATGAAAATGTTAGCTATAACCGGAGATAGGGGGGAGCCCATTGGGGTGCCCTCAGTTTGTTTGTAGAAAGTTCCATTCCAAGTGAAGGGCTATCCACATATACAAGCACAGGGACAATTTCACCCGAGAAGATGGATTCTGGCTTAGCATTGGAAAGATTTGATAAACCATTTCAGGTCTTAATTGATTGTTCACGCTTAAAGTGGCTTTCAGACAGCATACATTAAAATTTGTCGTCTCCCCCCTCCTCTTTTCAGAACATAGATGGACTAGTTCTTCTAAATAAACTGCCAAATCGCTGCACGTGGCGCTAACGTTTTTTTTTATAAATAAATAAATACACCGTTTGAAAATAAATAAATTCATGCAAACCGACACACCTGATGACGACCGTTTGTGTTATGGTCGAAACGTCGTGAAAATTTTTATTGTTTTATATATATTTTATTATTTCATTGTTTCCCTTCAACGTGACTTTACCGAAAGAACTAAGAAGATGTGGGTTTGTGTTGATGATGTTGGTTCACGGTGAGGATGAGTCTGTGATGTGACGTGACTCGTGTTGTGACGTGGGAAGCAGTGCCGACGTGCACCCTCTACCCTGTGTGATCCTCGCCTTCGTCTCCCGCTCTCCACACAGAGACCCGGACCGTGCGAGAGACGCCGCGAATTATGTGCACTCTGCACTGTTCGGACCGTGTACCAGTCGGAGCGCGGGCGGTGTTGTTGCAGTGAATGCCACGCTGCCCTCCAAGTTCGACTCCCGCTCACGGCCACCAACACTGCTGACGATTACCTCAACCACTCCTGGGCCTCCCCTTGTAGCCATAACGAGCAGCACCTACGAAGACCGGCACGGCACACGACACCAGTGTTGGTGGCCGTGAGCAGGAATCGAACCCTGGGTCGCTAGGTTCATAGCACAGCGCGCTAATCACTACACTACCGCACACACACACAGACACACACAAACACACAGATACACACACAGATACACAGACATACACACAAACACTCAGACACACACACAGACATACAGACACACACAGATGAGACACAACACACATCCGCCCTCGGGCCGTGACGTCACACCCGCTTCCACCCAGTCTGCCGCTAGAGCCACGCTGCAAGCTGCCTGCTGAGGAGCGCCTCTCTGCACGAAGCCTCCTGGAGCCTCTCTCGTAGCAGTCACCATGGAGGCTCACGGGCTGCGCAGTACTTCACGCACCCTCGTGACGCTGCTCGTGGCGAGCTCCGCGTTCCTCGCGTCTGTGCCCACGGAGGAGAAGAATTTCTCCCCTAACTAGCTGGTTAAGCCGAGGGGAGCCTGGGAGGTCCAACCGCCACAGGCCGGACAGCCTCTACCTCTCACCAAAGCGACCGTGGCCGTCCACATCAGCAACCGCCTCACAGGTCACGAAGCCGAGAGGGTGCCTCGAGTCGCTTCCTCTCCCAGCCATGGCATGGAGGTTCCCCAAGGAGGAGGAGAAGACGACGACCCAGCTCCTTCAGGGTGGACGACCTTCATGGAGATGCTGCACAGCGGGCCGGTGGCCATCGCCTACGAGGTGGCGAGCGCGGGGATCACCCTCCTCAGCCTCGGAGTGGCGGCTGAAGAATGCAGTGGTGAGTGCCGACTTCACGCTCACACAGGCCATCAGCGTGGCACCGTGACATACACCACATGCAGAGACACCACACGCAGAGATGCATCACGCGTACAGATCACTCGCGCAGATATAAGAATCTCACTCGCATACACCACACACACAAGTATATATCACATCCACGCACACATCCTAGACAAAGTCGCATATGTCATTTGGAACAAGCAAACACCTTGCTCAATTAAGTATACTTAAAAATTATCCACTGCAACTTTAAGGGTGTTTTTTGTTACTGGCAGCGTGGCATTTGGGACATGTGCTGGACTCCTTGTGCGGCGTTGGTGAGTTGCGCTGGTGCGGACAGAACAATGTCCCCTAGCCAGTAGAGTCAGAACAATAATATTTTTTAATGGTTGAGGAATCCGATGAGCTATAAAGCTCTTTTTCACAGATGTCCGGTAGGGGCTGGTAAGAACGTTACAACAACAAATACTACAAAAACATGTAATAGTGCAAAGTACAAGAAAGGTTAACAAATCACCCAAACACAAACAAATAAAACTAAACCAGCCCCATCATACTCTTTGGTTCTTTCGGTAAAGTCACGTAGGTATAAAATAAAGTAAATCACGATGTTTCGGGTGCAACACAAGCGTCCATCATCGGGTGGGGAAAGCATGGTCTGCTGCTGAGGCAGACTGATTTATTTGATTTTATACCTACGTGACTTTGCCGAAAGAACCAAAGAGTATGGATTCCTGCAGTCACGAAAGCTTCAAATCAAGAACACCCCCATCATACCAGTCAAAGCCCACTGAGGTACTAACTTATTTTTCAGATGGAACCTGGTCACAAATGAAAGCTCAACCTCGTTGTAAACCGCGCATGCACGTGAGCGCAAACCGCTACTGTAGGCGATTGCGCAGGTACGCGAGCGCTGGGCACCACCAAAAATAGTCGTGTAGGCACGCGCGTGCTGAACAATACTGTAAACGATCGTACAGGTACGGACACCAAGCACGCTCTACTCCTTTATTCGCCGCAAACAGCCGCGTGTGCGTGCGAACACAAAACACTCTCCACCCTCCTCTTCACCCTCCAAAGGAGCACAAGAAACAGTTTATTCCCCTACCAGTTATTTTATTTACCGCAAGCAACCCGTTAAGCTACACGTAATTGTGTGGGTCAGTGGATGTCAGCCTATTCCCCTTGAGATCCTAGACTGTATTTCCTCTGCCTATCGCTCTGCTTTCTACCCTCGATCAAATAGCCCAAACTTACCTCTCTCTCTTACTCACGTGTACTTCCACTCTGCTGCGCTGGAAGCTGTAGAAAAGCGATCAGTAGAGGGTTGAGCCTGGCTGCGCTGAAGTGCATCACGCGGACGTCTCGAACGGCTAACTCCCCTCCTGCGTGGACCGCGATGATCTTGAAGAACTGCCTTGCTACCTGAATCCCCCTCCCTTTATCCCACCTACAACAAAGGAATTTCGCCGTTTCGCTCCCTTGGCCTCCCGTCCAATCAGGGGCTCGGATTTTCCCACCCTTCGATACCCGGATCCCAACTCGGGTGATGTCGCCGCAGTGATCTCTCCGACATCCGCTCTCTGTTCTCCCGCTACCAGTCCACTGACCCGTGCTTGTGTGTGTGTGGTTCCACTCGCGGTGGCTCGATGGCCCTTGCCGTGACCATGCAACTTTAATATTAGGTCCCGGCGCCGCAGTGCATGTCAGCTACAGGGGGAAGATCGCCCAATTTCCCGGCCGCAGGAAACCATGAAGATCGATCCCATTAGGGACTTCTGGAAAAAAAAACCTATCGGCCGGGTGACCTCCCCTCCTGGCTCTACGTGGGGCGTGTGTGCGTTCGTGCGGGGGGAGGGGGGGTGGCGAGGGTGCACCGCGTTGGCGTCGGCATCCCCCGGTGGCGGCTTCACGGCGGTGGGCACGGCCTCGGCAGAGCGGCTCTGCTGCGGCGGCCTCACGACTGTGCAGTGGGCAAAACGCGGACGTCTGAGAAGGCACCAGCCCCGGGAGAGTGGCGGGAAATCCGAGGCATCGGTGACGGCGTCGCGGCGGTGGGCACGGCTCCGCTGGAGCGGCTCCGCTGCGGCGGCACCACAGATGACGGTTCCCCAAGATGGAGAATACCCGTCTCCCTCAAGGTGGACGACCTTGATAAAGATGCTGCACAGTGGGCCGGTGGCCATCACTTACGACGTGGAGAGCGCGGGGATCACCATTACCAGCCTAAGAGTCTGGCTGAAGAATCCACTAATAAGAGAGAGAGTATGCTGGCGTCACTGTAACATAGAACATCAGCAGGACACCACAACAGAGACACCACACCCAGAGAGGCATCATGGATATAGATCACTCAGGCAAATGTCATAATCTCACATGCATAGATGACACAAATCAGAATCAGAATATTTATACTGGAAGAATCCGATGAGCTATTAAGCTATTTTTCACAGATGTACAGGAGAGGCAGGTTAGAACGTTACAACAACAAACAATAAAAAATCACACTCACATCCTCGACAAAGTCGCACACATTTATTACAAGCACACATTGTTCATGTTGGTGGATTACAAATAGTTGTCCGATATTTGCCACTGAAAGGCAGGTACAACACTCGTGCTCAATCAATGGTGGTGGTGTGGCAGATGGCAAGTGAAAAAAACATATTTGAGTGGAGTGACCAACAGGGGAAGAAGGAGACTGCAATCTCTTGCCTCTCATAATGATTTTGTTTCCGGTTTTAAACAGAAGTCATCGCAGCGCAGACGAGTTTACCGAAGCCGCTACATGAGAGGATCCATGTGTAAATTGGCTCGGAGCAAGTGCCACCCCATGAAAATCAAGAGGACCCATAGATCCCTAAAGACTCAACTGGATGGCTGCTCCATGATGAATAGCTCACCAACACTTACCAGCGCACCCACCAACAGCACCACTCCTACCAACACCACCACTCCTACCAACACCACCATTCCTACCAACACCACCATGACAAACCCCACCCCGAAAAACTAACACCATCACACTTTTAAATACCAACACCTCTACCAATACTATCCTGACTAACACCACCACCCCTTCCACCCCTACAAACCCTACCAACAGCATTTTCTCCACCTTCACTACCACCCGGACCAACACCATCATCCCAGCTGAGTGTGAGTGGTGTCACCTCATGATAATGGCCCGCATCAATGCCTGCCGCACTAAAATAAGCTCAATTACCCCTACCAGCTCAATCACCAACTCCACCGCTCCTACCAACTCCGCCACTTTGACCAATCCCACGTTTACCAACATTACCTCCTCTACCCTCACTACCACCCCTACCCACATCACCCCAGCTGAGCATGTGTCCAGCCTCATGATCATGAGGGAAAAGAGATCACTCTTCATGGCTGGATGAATGCCTGCTCCACCACTCCTACCAACTCCACCACCTCTACCAACCACACACCTACTAACACTACCTCCTCTACTAACCCAACCCTGACCACCATCACTTCCTCTACCCTCACCACCACTCCTTCCCACATCATCACCCCAGCTGAGCGTGAGTCCCGCCTCGTGATCATGAGGGCAAAGAGACCACTCTTCATGGCCCGGATCAATGCCTGCTCCACCACTCCTACCAACTCCACCACCTTTAGAATCCGCACACCTACCAACACCACCACACCTCCCAACACCGCTACCCTTACCAAACGCAACTACTCCGACGAACACCACCACTCCTACCAAAACCAACCCTACCAACGCCAACCCTACCAACACCAACCATACCAACACCATTATTCCTACCAACACCACTCCCCCTACCAACACCAACCCTACCAACACCAATCCTACCAACACAATGACTCCTACCAACACGACCACCCCAACCGACACCATCACTCTTTCCAACAACAGCCCTATCAACGCTACCTATCCTACAATTGCCAACTCTATAAACACCTTTACCTCTACCAACACCACCACCACCCCAAATAAGAAATAATACAAAATAAATAACATTCCAACATCGCTCCACCCTTTCCATGTTCCCTCCTTTGTTTACGCGTCATCCATTAAAATAAGTTATTGTTATTTTTTAAGAATAATAGTTACTAAGAATATTGTTTTGTATTAAGTGAAGTCATAATATTGTTCGAAAAGCTGGTTAATGTAGATCCTTTGTCAGTCATTTCTAGATGATTGCCTCGCCTTGCCTACATTCACCTTGGTGACTCAATCACATGCTCAAGGACACGAGTGATATTTTCGGCTAACAGAAGGTGTGAACCTACCTTTACCACCAGCAGTTGGATGGACTGGTGAAGTTGTCTAAACAGAACCATTTATATGCCCGATGTTGATTGCTTCCAATGTGTATGCTTGTGACTGACAGATCTGTGGTGAGCAGAAGTGTAAAGGTTAGCGTGCTGCGCTACGAACCCGGCGACCCGAGTTCAATTTCCACTCATGGCCAACACCAGTGATGATTATCTAAATCGTTACTAGGCCTCCCCTAGGTCGACTCAGTCTCAAATTAGTGCCTGGTGCTCATTTAGCTTAGGCTACCTCACATGCCATGTCAGCCTTCATAAGGCGCTCGCTAACAGCGCTTGCCACAACAGTCTTAAGTCTTTACGGAGGATCTTTGTCTTTGACTGACACATCTGTGGGCTAGAGTGTAGCTTGATTTAGTGTTCATGTGAGGGATGTGCTTTGCCTGCCGCCGCCACTGCGTCTCCGCTCATGTGTGTTTAGCCGTGTCAGTGACGCGCCACGATGTCACTGCTGCTGCTGCTGTCACTGCCACGACCCAGTCGGTGTAGGGTGCTCTGGGACGAACTAAAAAAGTGGCACGAGGATTATTGCTCCTACTTCAGCAGATCAAGAACGGTTCTCATGGAGTCATCAAAATGCACCTGAAACCACTGCTGAGCATCTCAATCACATATGTGAAATGTCACCAGTGGTGTCCGTTGCCCCTGCTGTGAGTGGCGGAGATGTCCGTGAATGGTGATGTCCCTGAGTGGCGGTGGAGTCTTTGTACAATGCGGCTACTGTATTCGTGATGAAATAACCTGAGACGAGCATGCTTGGTGGAGCTCAACAGAAGGTGGTGAGGCAGAGGTGTGAACTGAAAGTTCGAGCTTAAGGCGTGAGCTCAAGGTGTAAGGTCGAGGTATAAGCTGATGTGAGCTGGAGATGCGATCTGGAGGGGAGCACGCGGTGTCCCCATGCTCACAAGCGTCGTGTTGCGGGAGGTGGCCCGAACTAAACTATTTTTATTTACCAAGTAAGGCCCACTGGTCCATGTAGCTCTTTTTCAGACGCGACCTGGTCACAAGGGAGCAGCGGCACTCTGTGCTGTCTTCGCGGAGGGGGTCCAAGGGGCGTTGGGGGGGGCTCTGGGGTGCGGTCACCGCATCGCGCCGCTTTTAGATGCGCTTCTGCGGCCATCTGGACCGCTCTTCCTTCCGATATTTGGAAGCCATTGGAGCTCCGCACTTTTAAATGTCTTTGACAACTCATTTTCTTAGAACCGCTTTTTGTGCTTAGTTTGTTGTCCTTCCCCAGCACCTTCGATTAGCGCGGTTGGCTACGTACGGTGCGATAGAAGTTCAACATACATACATATTCTATGTTAGTGCTGTATTTTGTGCATTGGTGTTGCAGCCAGCCAGAAACCGGCGCGACCAACAATATCCCCAAGCTCTGTGGTCCTACATTGGGATTATTTGTCGATACCGCGTTGGCAGTGGTGCACAAATAACACAAATCACTGAACTCATTCGTTAATACAACGGCTGCCTTAAGAGGAAAATATATCATGGGCGATGTTTCAGGCAATGGGCCCCACTGCATGACATATGTTTGCCCAGCTCCATTCAAGAGCGAGTATACATGTGAGGGGAGAGAACCAACGCGTGTGAGGGGGAAACATTCAATCTCCGAGAGCTGGAAATGTCTCCGCTTGCTGCGCTGCCCAGACCCTGGCTAGGCCAGGAGATGGCGACCTCAGCGACCACGGGTAGGAGTTTCACCAAATTTGTGTGGCGATCGACATGTGCACGCACACGTGCACGCACACACACATAGACTTACACACTCACACACACAGACTCACTCACAGACTCACTCAACAACAACCGCCATTCGCCACTAAGTAGGGCGGCGACGTCACCACGACGCTTGTGCCAGGCCATGTGCACCTTGAGGCCACGTGAAGTGTCGAACGCCCGCTGGCAGGAGGTCACGGGGCAGACCCAGGTGCCACGGGTCGACTGAGATGACTGGCTGATGCACCACCTGTGCCCCCTACTGTGCCAACCTGCTGTGCCTTAGTCACCCGGCGCTCCGCTCGTTGTTGTGAGCGTCACTCCTCCGCCCTCCGTTGTTGGAGGGCGACTGCCTCCAACTGCCCAGTAGCGTTCTTCACGAGCCTCCTCCACAGAGGCCGATCTTGACAGCGCTGGTACCAGTCATCGGCAAGTCCACTCAGCTCCACGTCCTCCTGTACCACATCACTCCATCTCTTCTCTAGCCCATGCCGCGCCCGTTTAGCCCCCTCGATCCGACCGAACAAAAGCTGTTTCGGCATGCGGTGGCTGGGCATGCGGGCTACATGACCCAGCCAACACAGCCTTGCCTGCCAGAGGAGCTCACCGATGGGACCTTGCCCAGCTCTTTTGAGGATTTATGAGCTCCTCACACAATCCAGCCTGGTTAAACCCAGGATGGATCGTAGGCAGGCCAGCTTAAATGTTTCCAACCTGCGAAGATGCTCCATTAGGGGGGTCCACGTTTCGCAAGTGTAGAGAAGGAAGGGAATGACCGTGGCCGAGAAGACCCGAAGCTTAATGCGAAGTGACAGACCAGGTAGCTTCCACACAGCGTTACGCAACCGATAAAAAGATATTGCCGCTCACACACTCACTCACACACTCACACAGACACACACACAGACTGACACAAAGATCCCCCGTATATCCTGAACAGACTTTTGGGGCAAGTGCTGTTAGCGAGCAGCTATGCATGGCACACGAGGGGGTGGGCAGCCAGCACCACGCCCGGCCGCCTTTTTCTCCATAGTGGCGATGTTTACACACAGCACCGCGCTAACCGCTGCACCACCGCTCCCCCGCTGTTACAGTACAGCACTGTCCCCAGGTAAGATGGCCGCCCGCCTCCACGTGACTCGGCGCGCGCACTCGGCACGTGGTGTCATCACCACGTGGTGTCACCGAAAGCGCGGTCTCGCGCCATCCCTGCTCACGGAGTCGCTGCCGCATTGGTCTCTGGGCCTCTCGTGTCCAGCGTCTGTCGGTCTCTTGTGACTCTGTGTGCGAGTCGCTGGCTATCTGTAAGGGTCTCTTCTGGGTCTTTGTGCGAGTCTCTGGGTCTCTGTGTGAGGGTCTGGGTCTCTGTGTGAGGGTCTCTGGGCCTGGTGCAAGGAACAAGAAAATGGAGCCTGCCAATGTCCCCCTCTCCTCCACGTGGCGTGGCAATGCAGCCGCTCCCCGCTCGTGTGGGCCAGTGCAGTTGCACCGCCTGCACACGCGGTAGTAGACGCGGTAGCCACTGGTGGTGTACCGCGTGCTCATAATTTTCTGTACTGTATCGTCATTTCCTGAACAGAAACATAAAGGTAATTGTCTATAGCACACAATACAGGTTTATAGCACATAATACAGTTTTTTTGGTACAATTTTACGTGATCTAACCAAAAAAACGTGTATTATGGATAATATTTTTCGCGAAAGCCTGCGTGTTAAACAGTTTATAGCACAGCCTGCGTGTTAAACTGTTTAGTCATGCGCTTGTGTTTTAGTGTTGCCCTTGCTCCCAACACTCCGATTAGCACAGTTGGCTACGTTGAAAGAAGTTTAACACGCTACAAGTTATTTTACTTTCTACATCCGTTAATGGAGCAGATCACGGCAAAAATAACAACTAAAGTCTCGAGTAAGGCAATGTGTTATATTCTGTTTTGTCCATGATGACAGTGGCATTGCCCTTGTCGGCTGAGAGGACGACAATATCATCCCTCTTTTTTAATTGAGAACTACTCAACGATGGCAGCTATACAAAAATAAAAAGAGATCCCACCAACAGCCTGGTCACCAAAACGAACAAAATGATCTCTGATTCAACAGCATTAATTGATGAGATCAAACAGTTCTCGTTGAAACCCTCTGCTGCCTGACCACCAAGATTATATGGCCTTCCAAAGATACACAAAGAAGATACACCCCTTCGTCCCATCGTCTCTACTATCATCTCCCCCACCTACAAACTGGCACGTTTTCTTGCTGATATACTGCGACCTTTCACTGGAAAAAACACCTCTGCGGTATTAGATTCTACTCACCTGGTATCGACAATCAAAGGCATTTCCCTGTCCCCAGACGACCTGCTTGTCAGTTTTGATGTGGTGTCCTTGTTCACCAAAGTCCCGGTACCTGACACCATCGCTATCATTGAAGACCTGGTTCATCAAGGACTGCATACTGGTGTACCCCCCTTGGTGAGACATTGCTCAACCAACACATACTTCACCTGGAATGGAACTTTCTACAAGCAAACTGAGGGCACCCCAATGGGCTCCCCCCTATCTCCGGTTGTAGCCAACGTATTCATGGAAAAATTTGAAACTGACCCCATCCAGACTGCCACTCTATGCCCGACCTTATGGAAGAGGTACGTTGATGACACCTTTGTCATCTGGCCACATGGCCAGCCTGCTCTAGACGAATTCCGCGACCACATCAATTCCATACACCCAGCCATCAGATTTACCATGGAGGTCGAAAAAGATGGCAAACTACCCTTTTTGGATGTCTTAATTAAAAGGAGACATGATGGTTCAATGAGCCACTCTGTCTACAGGAAAGCTACCCATACAGATGCTTACTTGAAACCGGATTCCCACCACCATCCATCCCAGAAGAACTCCCTCATCAAGACTCTATACCATAGAGCCCAATGCATTTCCGACCAGGAACACATTACCAGTGAACTCAAGCACGTACACCAGGCTCTCAGGGCTAATGGTTACTCCGACTACACAATCCGCAAAGCCATCACTCCAGTCATGAAGAAGGATCCTCTTGTGGAGCCACTCAAAACCATCACCTTACCCTACATTGCAGGGGTCACTAAAAAGATCTCCAAAATCCTGAATAAACACAAGATCCAGGTCCGATTCAACACAGTACATAAAATCCGTGATCTGGTTCCATCTGTAAAAGATGCTGTTCCAGACATACAGTACCTGGGCGTTTACAAACTAAAGTGCCTCTGTGGTAGTAGCTACATTGGAGAAACCAAACGACATATCTCGGACCGCATCCGCGAACATAAAGCAGACTTGAAACACGGTAGAACGAACTCCTCTGCCGTGGCAGATCACTGTTATAATTCATTGGGCTCACATGACATTGAATTCTCCAAGACGGAGGTTCTTTGCAAACCAACCAGCTACCATGAGAGATTCGTTCATGAGGCCATTCACATATACAAGCACAGAGACAATTTCAACCGAGAAGATGGATTCTGGCTTAATAACCATTGGAAAGATGTTTTAAACCATTTCTGTTCTTAATTAATTGTATTTTACGATGACCTTCAGACCGCAGCTCTTTCGCCAGCATTGACTCTTAATACCTCTCACACCACGGTAAATGGTATGGTTTACAACATGGAGTATAATAGCGCCTCGCAGCTGTCTCTCTCCCCCTCCTCTGTTCCGACCATGGATGAACTCGTCTGTCTGAACGGGGCCCATAGCTATCCGTGTTGCTAAAGTTGAGGGTAAGAATCCACCCATTTTTTCGCCATATAGCATTGTGAAATATAACGACTTATTGTTGGTAGCTTATCTGATTGGAGAATATAGAGTTTATTGATAACATTAAGGTAATTTATATTTTAGTTTTTTATTGGTTCACTATATAGTACTGTGAATAGCTCAGATGTGTAGGCCTTGACTTCAACATAGCCATTTCTGTGACCAGTCACTAGCTAATCACTCAGTTATTTCAATGCTAAATTCGCCTAGTTATTTCAAGGATAAATTATCCTGTTTGATTTGTACTAAGTGCCTCGGTGAATGTGTATGCTCTGACTTTAACATAGCTATTTCTGTGACCAGTTACAAGCTAATCACTCAGCTATTTCAATGCTAAATTCTATGCTAATTCCTTTGTCAAGGGGTGCCTCTGCGGATGTGTATGCTTTAACTTAGCTATTTCAATGCTAAATTCTATGCTAATTCCTTTGTCAAGGGGTGCCTCTGCGGATGTGTATGCTTTAACTTTTAACAAAGCCATTTCTGTGACCAGTCACAAGCTAATCACTCAGCCATTTCAATGCTAAATTATATGCGAATTCCTTTGTCAAGGCGCTTTGTTTCCTCTCACACAGCTTAAAGGTCGTGATCTGAACGTGGCTTTTTCACTCCAGTGCTGTCCTACCAGACAGTCTCGTCCCTTCACCTGATGAAGGCCACTTGTGTTGTGGCCGAAACGTCGTGAGAATATTATTGTGTTATTTTATTTTATAAATTTACTATTTTATTCTCATTCTACGTGACTTTAACGAAAGAACCAAAGAAGATGAATCATTGCAGTCACGAAAGCTTTAAATCGGACTCGTCCTTCTAAATAAACTGCCAAATTGCTGCGCGTGGTGCTAACGTTTTTAATAAATAAATACACCGTTTAAAAATAAATAAATTTATACAAACCGACACACCTGATGACGACCGTTTGTGTTATGGTCGAAACGTCGTGAGAATTTTTATTGTTTTATATATATTTTATTGTTTCCCTTCAACGTGACTTTACCGAAAGAACTAAGAATATGAATTACTGCAGTCACGAAAGCTTTAAATCACAAACCCACATCATTAACACGGACCCACATCATTAATAAGAAACTCACATCAAGACGAGGTTACATCTTTACCACTCACCCACAACACTGGACATCTGTGAGAAAGAGCTGTATAGCTCATCTGACTCCAGTATAAATATTCTGATTCTGACATGAACTCACATCATCACGACTCACTCACAACACCTGATATGGTTTATCAAATCTTTCCAATGCTAAGCCAGAATCCATCTTCTCGGTTGAAATTGTCTCTGTGCTTGTATATGTGGATAGCCCTTCACTTGGAATGGAACTTTCTACAAACAAACTGAGGGGATCCCAATGGGCTCCCCCCTATCTCCGGTTATAGCTAACATTTTCATTGAGAAATTTGAGACTGACGCCATCCAGACTGCCACTCTGCGCCCAACCTTATGGAAGAGGTACGTGGATGACACTTTTGTTATCTGACAACATGGCCGGCCTGCTCTAGACCAATTCTTCGACCACATCAATTCCATACACCCAGCCATCAGATTTACCATGGAAGTCGAAAAAGATGGCAAGCTACCTTTTTTGGATGTCCTAATTAAAAAGAGACCTGATGGTTCAATGAGCCACTCTGTCTACAGGAAAGCTACCCATACGGATGCTTATCTGAAACCGGATTCCCACCACCATCCATCACAGAAGAATTATCTCATCAAGACTCTGTATCATAGAGCCCAATGCATATCCGACCAGGAACACATAGGCAGTGAACTCAAGCACGTACACCAAGCTCTTAAGGCTAATGGTTACTCCGACTATACAATCCGCAAAGCTATCACTCAAACCATGAAGAAGGACCCTCTTGAGGAGCCTTTCAAAACCATCACTTTACCCTACATTGCGGGGATCACAAAAAAGATCTCCAAAATCTTGAATAAACACAAGATCCAGGTCCGTTTCAACACATTACATAAAATCCGTGATCTGGTTCCGTCTGTAAAAGATGTGATTTCGGACATACAATACCCTGGTATCTACAAACTAAGTTGCCTCTGTGGTAGTAGTTACATTGGAGAAACCAAACGCCATGTCTCGGACCGCATTCGTGAACACAAAGCAGACCTTAAACACGGTAGGACCAACACCTCGGCCGTGGCAGATCATTGTTATAATTCAGTAGGCTCACATGACATTGACTTTTCCAAGACAGAGGTTCTTTGTAAGCCATCTGGCTACCTTGAGAAATTCGTTCATGAGGCTATCCACATATACAAGCACAGAGACAATTTCAACCGAGAAGATGGATTCTGGCTTGGCAATCATTGGAAAGATTTGATAAACCATTTCAGGTCTTAATTGATTGTTCACGCTTACAGTGGCTTTCAGACGGCATACAATATTTTTTTCGTCTCCCCCCTCCTCTTTTCAGAACATAGATGGACTCGTCCTTCTAAATAAACTGCTAAATCGCTGCGCGTGGTGCTAACGTTTTTTTATAAATAAATAAATACACCGTTTAAAAATAAATACATTTATGCAAACAGACATACCTGATGACGACCGTTTGTGTTATGGTCGAAACGTCGTGAGAATTTTATTGTTTTATATATATTTTATTATTTTATTGTTTCCCTTCAACGTGACTTTACCGAAAGAACTAAGAATATGAATTACTGCAGTCACGAAAGCTTTAAATCACAAACCCACATCATTAACACGGACCCACATCATTAATAAGAAACTCACATCAACGCGAGGTTACATCTTTACCACTCACCCACAACACTGGACATCTGTGAGAAAGAGCTGTATAGCTCATCTGACTCCAGTATAAATATTCTGATTCTGACATGAACTCACATCGTCACGACTCACTCACAACACACCACCACCACTATCAGTAACACCACTAACGCCACCACTCCTCCTGCCAGTACACTACACAGACACACACGTCCTCACCACTCACATCACCACTCACCTACAGTTCCTCACTTCCTCCAGAGAGTCGCTGCTTCTGTCGTCTCGGTGCTTCTCTACCGCCACATGTGAGAAAAAAGATCGGCAGAAGCAAGTGGGGGCGGGGCTCGGTGATCACGCCCTCAGTGACGCAATATCCTGTGAGCCCCTCCCCCCCAGCACCTTCCCCCCCCTCTACGCCCCCTCCCCCACTCACACCGCCAAAGACAAAGCTCCCGCGTATTTAGCCTTAACAGAGCACTACTAACAACAACCCCACCACTAACAACGCCACCACCAATAACAACCCCACCACCAATAACAACCCCACCAACAATAACAACCCCACCACTAATAACAACCCCACCACTAACAACCACACCACCACTAATACACAGTTCTGATCCACTCCTCAGCTGCTCCCCACACGCGATGCTTCTGCTGCTCTCTACTTCCGCTTCCGCCGGTGAACGTGGCGCCAACTTCTGAAGCGGTTCGCTGCCTGGGCCTCCTCTGGGTCGACTCAGCCTGAAGGTGAGAACCTCGCATGGTGTGGACACCTCAGCAGTGGTGGAGGAGAGACAAAGGCGGCCCACAGCCGTAGGCTTCTAAACAGCTGCTGGGCTCACGGCATCGGTTCAAGCAGAGCCCGGCTCTGCTGCTGAGGCACTGAAGGTGGAAAGCGGCCCAGCGTGGCGCTCGAGTTGAGCCATTGCTGCTGATGAGAGGCTGATGGGATCAGTCAAATATACTTTTTCATCTTTGCAAGGAAGGGTTTATTGTGAAGGAGGCGAATCGCGTGCTGGCTGAGGAGGCCTCCACTAGACACCGCTAATTAGGGTATTTGGTCTACTCTTCCACGCTGATCTCCACGTTTTGGAGCAAGGTGGGCGTACCCCCACTTTACCCCACCACATGCGGGTCGTTAGCTCACTGGACTTGCACTGCAGAGGTGCAGGTTCGATTCTATCGCCCACACACCCACCCACTCACTTGCCCACTCACCAACTCACACACTAACCCATCTATCCACCCACCCACAGGGACATGTGGAGACACACGGAGACACATGGACACACGGATACATAGAGCCTTGATAAAGTGGTTGTGTAGGTGGTGTTAGAGTATCAGCATCAATGTGGTTGTTGTGGTTATGTTGCTTGTTATGGTTGTGGTGGTTGAGGTGATGTTGGTTGTGGTGGTTTTGGATGTGGTGGCTGCAGTTATAGTTGTGGTTGTATCGCTGGTTGTAGTGGTTCAGGTTTTAGTTGTGGTGTAGGTGGTTATGTTAGTTGTTATGGTCCTTTTGGTTGTCGCAATAATTGCGGTTGTGGGGGGTATATTTTTTGTGGCTATAGTTGTGTACGTGGAGGTTGGGGTTTTCATGGTTATAGTTACAGTTGTGGTTATGTTATTGGTGTTGTTATACTTGGGGTTGTGGTTATAATAGTGATTGTGGTCAAAGTTGTGATGGTTATGTTATGTTTTGTGGTTATAGTTGTGGTGAAGGTGGTTATGTTGGCTTTCATGGTTGTTGTATGTGTAGGGAGCGGTAGAGTAGCGGTTGAACGCCACGCCACGGACCCGAGGAAGTTCGATTCCCGCTCACGGCCAACACCAGTGACGATCATCTGAACCAGTCCAGGGCTTCCGCTACGTCGACTCTGCCTGAAATTAGTACCTGTTGTGGTGTGTAATAAACATCGCCACTCGGGAGACAAAGACGGTCGGGTGTAGTGCTGGCCACCCACCTGCTTGTGTTCCACACTGCGGGCCTCCATAGGTGCTCGCTAACAGAACTTGCCCCAACAGTCTGTTATAGGCTATAGAATATTTTTTTGTCTTTTGTTGTTGTATGTGTGTTGAACTTCTTTCGAACCATATGTTGCCACCTGTGATAACCGGAGATGCGGTTATAGTTGTAGTGGTTATATTATGGTTGTGGTTATAGTTGTGTCTGGTTTTAGTGCTTAGAGTTGTGGTTATAGATATGGTTATAATTGTGGTTATAGTTGTGGGTGTGGTTATAATTGTAGTTGCTTTTGGTTATAGTTGTGGTTATAGTGGTTATGGTTGTTGGTTATGGTTGTGGCTGTGGTTACATTTGTGGTTACATTTGTGGTTGAATTTGTAGTTCTAGTTGTGGTTGTTGGTTTGTGGTGATGAGGCTGGTGCAGGTGGTGGGTTGGAGGCCACGTTCCCTGCCCATGCGGTTCCAACAGCGATGGCTCCCTGTGCTATGTGGGTCACGTGAACTTGTCTCCCAGCATGCCTTGAAGTCATCATTATAGGAGCCCTCGCCTCCTCTACGCACTCTCCTCCTATCTCTCCCCTCTCACCTCCACGCACTCTCCTCCTACCTCTCACCTCCTCCCCGTGTCTCCCCCTTTCTCTGTTTCCCAGGTTCTCCCTCCTCTCTCTCCCCGTGTCTCCTTCCTCTATGTCGCCGTGTCTCTCTCCTCTCCCTCCCCGCGTTTCCCTCCTATCTTTCCCCGTGTCTCTTCTCTCTCCCCGCTTTTCCCTCTCCAACCTCCCCCTGTCTCCCTCCTCTCTCTCCCCGTGTATCCTTTCTCTCCCCGTGTCTCACTCTTCTATCTCCCCCTGTCTCCCTCTTGCTTCCCGTGTCTCACTCACTCAGCCACCCACTCAGCCACTCACTCAACCACTCAGTCACTCAGCCACTCAATCACCCAGCCACTGACTCACTTAGCCACTCACTCAACCTCTCACTCAACCTCTCACTCACTCAACCACTCACTCAACCACTCACTCACGCAGCCACTCACTCACGCAGCCACTCACTCACCCAGCCACTCATTCACTCAGCCACTCACTCAACCACTCACTCACTCATTCAACCTGTCAATCACGCAACCACTCAGCCACCAACTCAGTCACTCACTCAACCACTCACTCACTCAGCCACTCAAACACTAACTTACTCAGCCACTCACTCAGCCACCCACTCAGCCACTCACTCAACCACTCAGTCACTCAGCCACTCACTCACTCAGCCACTCACTCACTCAGCCTCTCACCAGCCACTCACTCAGCCACTCACTCAACCACTCACGTACTCAAGCTCTCAATCAACCACTCACTCACCCAGCCACTCACTCAGCTGCTTAGTCACTCTGCTACCCACTCACTCAACCACTCACTCATTCAGCCTCTCACTCAGCCACTCACTAACTCAGCCACTCACTCCCTCAACCACTCAATCACTCAGCCACTCTCTCATTCAATCACTCACCTAGCCACCTGCTTATTTGTTTATTTTACCAGGTAAGGCCCATAAGATATATGTCTTTTTCAGACGTAACCTGGCCACATATGATTGCCCAATTAAGTGGCATTTTACGTGTCAATTTATATCAGCAACTATAAATGTGGAGTGACAAACAGGAGCTGGACAAAAATTCACACAACGAAGGGGAGCGTGAGAGAAACATGCGAACTCCAAATATACAACAGGCATCAGGGTCAGGATTGTTGTATATATTGTCTTGAAAAATAATAAAAATGAAATGAAAAATGCAAAAGGTGTAATTTTACAAAATTAGGTAATTATGTCAATTTATGCAATTACGCTAATTAGGCTCGGCTTTGTTGTCTAGGGGTATTACCAATCGTGATAATTGTCAGTGATGTGTGGGTTCTGGGTCCATATTTGTCGTGTCACTGGGGTTTATAATAGGCTGGTAGGGTGGGTTTATAATGGCCATGTAGGGTGGGGTTATAATGGCTAGGGAGGGTCAGTTCATAATGGCCAGGTAGGGTGGGGTTATAATGGCCAGGTAGGGTGGGGTAAAATGGCCTTGTCAGGGGTCCACCTCCTCCACCACCAGTTCCACCTCAACCTCCTCCACCTCCCACCTCCTCGCAGGAACCCAGACCCAACAGGTGCCATGGGTTGCCACGCTACGTGCAGGAGGAGGAGCTCACCACTTGAATGTGACGAACAGTGAGCTTATCACTTGAATGTGAGATGAAGTGCGCTCATCACTTGAGTGTGACATGCAGTGAGCTCATCACTTGAATGTGACATGCAGGGAGCTCATCACATGAATGAATGGGACATGCAGTGAGCTCATCACTTGAATGTGACACGCAGTGAGCTCAACACTTGAATGTAACATATAGTTCACTGACCACTTGAATGTGACATGCAGTGCGCTCATCATTTGAATGTGACATGCAGTGAGTTCGCCACTTGAATGTGACATGCAGTGAGCTCACCACTTGAATGTGACATGCAGTGAGCTCAACACTTGAATGTGACATGTAGTGCACTGACCACTTGAACGTCATGCAGTGCGCTCATCACTTGAATGTGACATGCAGTGAGCTGAACACTTGAAATGTGACATGCAGTGAGCTCATCACTTGAAAGTGACATGCAATGAGCTCACCACTTGAAAGTGACATGCAGTGCGCTCATCACTTGAATGTGGCATGCAGTGAGCTCGCCACTTGAATGTGACATGCAGTGAGCTCGCCACTTTAATGACATGCAGTGTGCTCATCACTTAAATGTGATATGCAGTGCGCTCATCACTTGAATGGGACATGCAGTGTGCTCATCACTTGAATGTGACATGCAGTGAACTCACCACTTCAACGTGACATGCAGTGCGCTCGTTACGTGAATATGACATGCAGTGAGCTCGCCACTTCAATGTGACATGCAGTGAGCTCATCACTTGGACGTGACATGCAGTGTACTCATCACTTGAAAGTGACATGAATTGAGCTCATCACTTGAACATTACATGACATTTTCTACATCACACGACTATACTGACTATATATGATGGGGTATAGTCGTGTGATGTAGAAAAAAGTTTAGTTGGAGGCATATATTTTTTGTGACGTAAAATTGTAATGTATAATGACTTTTTGTTAGTAGTAGGGTAGTTGCAGTTGCTTAGCGTCAATATACTAAATTCCTCTGCTGATATGTAACCTCAGCTTATTGGAGAGTATATTGAGTATATTGGTTATATTGATGTAGTTTATATTTTAGTTTTTTTTTTTATCAGTTTACTACATGGTGGTCATTATATAGTGTAGTGTATACCCAGTTACTTAATGTTAACAGCTCAGATTATTGGAGAGTATATTTGTACATTGATTATATTGATGTAGTTTATATTTATTTTTTTCACATCGGTTTATTGCATGGTAGTAGGGTATGTGTAGTTCTTTAGAAGCTCCCTTTTTTATTTTCCACATAATGCACTAGCTTGATACGCGGTGGTTTGGGCTGTTGCAGTTCTTTATTATTAAAATTTTATCTCCCTTTATTATTGCCAATCCTACATGATACACTAACATAATATGACTTTGAGACCCCCCACCTGCCTACACATTCCACAAGGAGTAACTAATCCCATATCTGCATTTGTCATAAACATGCTAAATTCCTCTGTTATGTAAACTTCTTTATCAAGACGCTCTCCTCCTCCCACCCAATTTAAAATACGCTGCCAAGCTTAGCAGTGTTCGTTAGGACGCTGTCTTTCCGACAGCTCTGTTTCTTCACCTGAGGACGGCTGCTTGCGTTGTGGCCTAAACGTGAGAATTTTATTATATTATGTTTGATTTTTATTATTTTATTTTTTCCCTTCTACGTGCCTTTACTGAAAGAACCAATAATATGGTGCATACCTACTTTTGGTGGGACCTGCTTCCCCTAGAGCAGTGCATACTGACTGTGGTAATACCTGCTATCACTACCGCATTGCATGCTGACTGGTGGTACTCTGCTATGACTACAGCATTGCATACTAACTGTGGTGGTATCCTGCTATTACTACAGCATTGCATGCTGACTGTGGTGGTATCCTGCTATGTCTACAGCATTGTATGCTGACTGTGGTGGTATCCTGCTATGACTACAGCATTGCATACTGACTGCGGTGGTATCCTGCTATGACTTCAGCATTGCATGCTGACTGTGGTGGTATCCTGCTATGACTACAGCATTGCATACTGACTGCAGTGGTTTCCTGCTATAACTTCAGCATTGCATACTGACTGCGGTGGTATCCTGCTATGATTTCAGCATTGCATGCTGACTGTGGTTGTATCCTGCTATGACTACAGCATTGCATGCTGACTGTGGTGGTATCCTGCTATGACTATAGCAGTGCATGCTGACTATGGTGGTATCCTGCTATGACTACAGCATTGCATACTGACTGTGGTGGTATTCTGCTATGACTACAGCATTGCATACTGACTGTGGTGGTATCCGGCTATGACTACAGCATTGCATGCTAACTGGCGGTATCCTGCTATGACTACAACATTGTGATGCTGACTGTGGTGGTATCCTGCTATGACAACAGCATTGCATGCTGACTGTGGTGGTATCCTGCTATGACTACAGCATTGCTTGCTGACTGTGGTGGTATCCTGCTATGACTACAGCATTGCATGCTAACTGGCGGTATCCTGCTATGACTACAACATTGTGATGCTGACTGTGGTGGTATCCTGCTATGACAACAGCATTGCATGCTGACTGTGGTGGTATCCTGCTATGACTACAGCATTGCTTGCTGACTGTGGTGGTATCCTGCTATGACTACAGCATTGCATGCTGACTGTAGTCGTTTCCTGCTATGACTCAATCATTGCATGCTGACTGTGGTGGTTTCCTGCTATGACTACAGCATTGTATGCTGACTGTGGTGGTATCCTGCTATGACTACAGCATTGCATGCTGAATGTGGTGGTATCCTGCTATGACTACAGCATTGCATACTGACGGTGGTGGTATCCTGCTATGACTACAGCATTGCATACTGACGGTGGTGGTATCCTGCTATGACTACAGCATTGAATGCTGACTGTGGCAGTATCCTGCTATGACTTCAGCATTGCATACTGACTGCGGTGGTATCCTGCTATGACTACAGCATTGCATGCTGACTGCCGTTGTATCCTGCTATGACTTCAGCATTGCATGCTGACTGTGGTTGTATCCTGCTATGACTATAGCAGTGCATGCTGACTATGGTGATATCCTGCTATGACTACAGCATTGCATACTGACTGTGGTGGTATCCTGCTGTGATTACAGCATTGCATCCTGACTGTGGTAGTATCCTGCTATGACTACAGCATTGCATGCTGACTGGTGGTGTCCTGCTATGACTACAGCATTGCATAGTGACTGTGGTGGTATCCTGCTATGACTACAGCATTGCATACTGACAGTGGTGGTATCCTGCTATGACTACAGCATTGCATACTGACTGCGGTGGTCTCCTGCTATGACTACAGCATTGCATGCTGACTGGTGGTTTCCTGCTATGACTACAGTATTGCATGCTGACGGTGGTGGTATCCTGCTATGATTACAGCAGTGCATACTTACTGTGGTACCTGCTATGATTACAGCAGTGCATACTGACTGGTGGTACCTGCTATGATTACAGCAGTGGAAACTGCTGTTGTGGTACCTGCTATGATTACAGCACTGCATATTGTCGTGGTACCTGCTATGATTACAGCAGTGCATACTGACTGTGGTGGGACCTGCTATGATGACAGCATTGCATACTGACTGTGGTGGTATCCTGCTATGACTACAGCATTGCATGCTGACTGTGGTTGTATCCTGCTATGACTACAGCATTGTATGCTGACTGTGGTGGTATCCTGCTATGACTACAGCATTGCATGCTGACTGTGGATGTATCCTGTTATGACTACAGCATTGCATGCTGACTGTGGTGGTATCCTGCTATGACTACAGCATTGCATGCTGACTGTGGTTGTATCCTGCTATGACTATAGCTGTGCATGCTCACTGTGGTGGTATCCTGCTATGACTACAGCATTGCATACTGACTGCAGTGGTATCCTTCTATAACTTCAGCATTGCATACTGACTGCGGTGGTATCCAGCTATGACTACAGCATTGCATGCTGACTGTAGTTGTATCCTGCTATGACTACAGCATTGCATGCTGACTGTGGTGGTATCCTGTTATGACTATAGCAGTGCATGCTGACTATGGTGGTATCCTGCTATGACTACAGCATTGCGATGCTGACTGTGGTGGTATCCTGCTATGATTACAGCATTGCATGCTGACTGTGGTGGTATCCTGCTATGACTACAGCATTGCGTTCTGACTGTGGTGGTAACCTGCTATGACTACAGCATTGCATGCTGACTGTGGTCGTTTCCTGCTATGACTCAAGCATTGCATGCTGACTGTGGTGGTATCCTGCTATGACTACAGCATTGTATGCTGACTGTGGTGGTATCCTGCTATGACTACAGCATTACATGCTGACTGTGGTGGTATCCTGCTATGACTACAGCATTGCATACTGACGGTGGTGGTATCCTGCTATGACTACAGCATCGCATGCTGACTGTGGTGGTATCCTGCTATGACTACAGCATTGCATACTGACGGTAGTGGTATCCTGCTATGACTACAGCATTGCATACTGACTGCGGTGGTATCCTGCTATGACTACAGCATTGCATGCTGACTGCCGTTGTATCCTGCTATGACTTCAGCATTGCATGCTGACTGTGGTTGTATCCTGCTATTACTATAGCAGTGCATGCTGACTATGGTGATATCCTGCTATGACTACAGCATTGCATACTGACTGTGGTGGTATCCTGCTGTGATTACAGCATTGCATCCTGACTGTGGTAGTATCCTGCTATGACTACAGCATTGCATGCTGACTGGTGGTGTCCTGCTATGACTACAGAATTGCATACTGACTGTGGTGGTATCCTGCTATGACTACAGCATTGCATACTGACAGTGGTGGTATCCTGCTTTGACTACAGCATTGCATACTGACTGCGGTGGTCTCCTGCTATGACTACAGCATTGCATGCTGAATGCCGTTGTATCCTGCTATGACTTCAGCATTGCATGCTGACTGTGGTTGTATCCTGCTATGACTATAGCAGTGCATGCTGACTATGGTGATATCCTGCTATGACTACAGCATTGCATACTGACTTTGGTGGTATCCTGCTGTGATTACAGCATTGCATCCTGACTGTGGTAGTATCCTGCTATGACTACAGCATTGCATGCTGACTGGTGGTGTCCTGCTATGACTACAGCATTGCATACTGACTGTGGTGGTATCCTGCTATGACTACAGCATTGCATACTGACAGTGGTGGTATCCTGCTATGACTACAGCATTGCATACTGACTGCGGTGGTCTCCTGCTATGACTACAGCATTGCATGCTGACTGGTGGTTTCCTGCTATGACTACAGTATTGCATGCTGACGGTGGTGGTATCCTGCTATGATTACAGCAGTGCATACTTACTGTGGTACCTGCTATGATTACAGCAGTGCATACTGACTGGTGGTACCTGCTATGATTACAGCAGTGGAAACTGCTGTTGAGGTAACTGCTATGATTACAGCACTGCATATTGTCGTGGTACCTGCTATGATTACAGCAGTGCATACTGACTGTGGTGGGACCTGCTATGATGACAGCATTGCATACTGACTGTGGTGGTATCCTGCTATGACTACAGCATTGCATGCTGACTGTGGTTGTATCCTGCTATGACTACAGCATTGTATGCTGACTGTGGTGGTATCCTGCTATGACTACAGTATTGCATGCTGACTGTGGATGTATCCTGCTATGACTACAGCATTGCATGCTGACTGTGGTGGTATCCAGCTATGACTACAGCATTGCATGCTGACTGTGGTTGTATCCTGCTGTGACTATAGCTGTGCATGCTCACTGTGGTGGTATCCTGCTATGACTACAGCATTGCATACTGACTGCAGTGGTATCCTTCTATAACTTCATCATTGCATACTGACTGCGGTGGTATCCAGCTATGACTACAGCATTGCATGCTGACTGTAGTTGTATCCTGCTATGACTACAGCATTGCATGCTGACTGTGGTGGTATCCTGTTATGACTATAGCAGTGCATGCTGACTATGGTGGTATCCTGCTATGACTACAGCATTGCGATGCTGACTGTGGTGGTATCCTGCTATGATTACAGCATTGCATGCTGACTGTGGTGGTATCCTGCTATGACTACAGCATTGCGTTCTGACTGTGGTGGTAACCTGCTATGACTACAGCATTGCATGCTGACTGTGGTCGTTTCCTGCTATGACTCAAGCATTGCATGCTGACTGTGGTGGTATCCTGCTATGACTACAGCATTGTATGCTGACTGTGGTGGTATCCTGCTGTGACTACAGCATTACATGCTGACTGTGGTGGTATCCTGCTATGACTACAGCATTGCATACTGACGGTGGTGGTATCCTGCTATGACTACAGCATCGCATGCTGACTGTGGTGGTATCCTGCTATGACTACAGCATTGCATACTGACGGTAGTGGTATCCTGCTATGACTACAGCATTGCATACTGACTGCGGTGGTATCCTGCTATGACTACAGCATTGCATGCTGACTGCCGTTGTATCCTGCTATGACTTCAGCATTGCATGCTGACTGTGGTTGTATCCTGCTATGACTATAGCAGTGCATGCTGACTATGGTGATATCCTGCTATGACTACAGCATTGCATACTGACTGTGGTGGTATCCTGCTGTGATTACAGCATTGCATCCTGACTGTGGTAGTATCCTGCTATGACTACAGCATTGCATGCTGACTGGTGGTGTCCTGCTATGACTACAGCATTGCATACTGACTGTGGTGGTATCCTGCTATGACTACAGCATTGCATACTGACAGTGGTGGTATCCTGCTATGACTACAGCATTGCATACTGACTGCGGTGGTCTCCTGCTATGACTACAGCATTGCATGCTGACTGGTGGTTTCCTGCTATGACTACAGTATTGCATGCTGACGGTGGTGGTATCCTGCTATGATTACAGCAGTGCATACTTACTGTGGTACCTGCTATGATTACAGCAGTGCATACTGACTGGTGGTACCTGCTATGATTACAGCAGTGGAAACTGCTGTTGTGGTACCTGCTATGATTACAGCACTGCATATTGTCGTGGTACCTGCTATGATTACAGCAGTGCATACTGACTGTGGTGGGACCTGCTATGATGACAGCATTGCATACTGACTGTGGTGGTATCCTGCTATGACTACAGCATTGTATGCTGACTGTGGTGGTATCCTGCTATGACTAGAGCATTGCATGCTGACTGTGGTTGTATCCTGCTATGACTATAGCAGTGCATGCTCACTGTGGTGGTATCCTGCTATGACTACAGCATTGCATGCTGACTGTGGTGGTATCCTGCTATGACTACAGCATTTCATGCTGACTGTGGTGGTATCCTGCTATGACTACAGCATTGCATACTGACTGCAGTGGTATCCTTCTATAACTTCAGCATTGCATACTGACTGCGGTGGTATCCTGCTATGACTACAGCATTGCATGCTGACTGTAGTTGTATCCTGCTATGACTACAGCATTGCATGCTGACTGTGGTGGTATCCTGCTATGACTATAGCAGTGCATGCTGACTATGGTGGTATCCTGCTATGACTACAGCATTGTGATGCTGACTGTGGTGGTATCCTGCTATGACTACAGCATTGCATGCTGACTGTGGTGGTATCCTGCTATGACTACAGCATTGCGTGCTGACTGTGGTGGTATCCTGCTATGACTACAGCATTGCATGCTGACTGTGGTCGTTTCCTGCTATGACTCAAGCATTGCATGCTGACTGTGGTGGTATCCTGCTATGACTACAGCATTGTATGCTGACTGTGGAGGTATCCTGCTATGACTACAGCATTACATGCTGACTGTGGTGGTATCCTGCTATGACTACATCATTGCATACTGACGGTGGTGGTATCCTGCTATGACTACACCATCGCATGCTGACTGTGGTGGTATCCTGCTATGACTACAGCATTGCATACTGACGGTAGTGGTATCCTGCTTTGACTACAGCATTGCATACTGACTGCGTTGGTATCCTGCTATGACTACAGCATTGCATGCTGACTGCCGTTGTATCCTGCTATGACTTCAGCATTGCATGCTGACTGTGGTTGTATCCTGCTATGACTATAGCAGTGCATGCTGACTATGGTGATATCCTGCTATGACTACAGCATTGCATACTGACTGTGGTGGTATTCTGCTATGATTACAGCATTGCATCCTGACTGTGGTGGTATCCTGCTTTGACTACAGCATTGCATGCTGACTGGTGGTGTCCTGCTATGACTACAGCATTGCATACTGACTGCAGTGGTATCCTGCTATGACTACAGCATTGCATGATGACTGTGGTTGTATCCTGCTATGACTACAGCATTGCATGCTGACTGTGGTGGTATCCTGCAATGACTACAGCATTGCATGCTGACTGTGGTGGTATCCTGCTATGACTACAGCATTGCTTGCTGACTGTGGTGGTATCCTGCTATGACTACAGCATTGCATGCTGACTGTGGTCGTTTCCTGCTATGACTCAAGCATTGCATGCTGACTTTGGTGGTATCCTGCTATGACTACAGCATTGTATGCTGACTGTGGTGGTATCCTGCTATGACTACAGCATTACATGCTGACTGTGGTGGTATCCTGCTATGACTACAGCATTGCATGCTGACTGTGGTGGTATCCTGCTATGACTACAGCATTGCATGCTGACTGTGGTGGTATCCTGCTATGACTACAGCATTGCATGCTGACTGTGGTAGTATCCTGCTATGACTACAGCATTGCATGCTGACTGGTGGTGTCCTGCAATGACTACAGCATTGCATACTGACTGTGGTGGTATCCTGCTATGACTACAGCATTGCATACTGACTGCGGGGGTCTCCTGCTATGACTACAGCATTGCATGCTGACTGCCGTTGTATCCTGCTATGACTTCAGCATTGCATGCTGACTGTGGTTGTATCCTGCTATGACTATAGCAGTGCATGCTGACTATGGTGATATCCTGCTATGACTACAGCATTGCATACTGACTGTGGTGGGATCCTGCTGTGATTACAGCATTGCATCCTGAATGTGGTAGTATCCTGCTATGACTACAGCATTGCATGCTGACTGGTGGTGTCCTGCTATGACTACAGCATTGCATACTGACTGTGGTGGTATCCTGCTATGACTACAGCATTGCATACTGACAGTGGTGGTATCCTGCTATGACTACAGCATTGCATACTGACTGCGGTGGTCTCCTGCTATGACTACAGCATTGCATGCTGACTGGTGGTTTCCTGCTATGACTACAGTATTGCATGCTGACGGTGGTGGTATCCTGCTATGATTACAGCAGTGCATACTTACTGTGGTACCTGCTATGATTACAGCAGTGCATACTGACTGGTGGTACCTGCTATGATTACAGCAGTGGAAACTGCTGTTGTGGTACCTGCTATGATTACAGCACTGCATATTGTCATGGTACCTGCTATGATTACAGCAGTGCATACTGACTGTGTTGGGACCTGCTATGATGACAGCATTGCATACTGACTGTGGTGGTATCCTGCTATGACTACAGCATTGCATGCTGACTGTGGTTGTATCCTGCTATGACTACAGCATTGTATGCTGACTGTGGTGGTATCCTGCTATGACTACAGCATTGCATGCTGACTGTGGATGTATCCTGCTATGACTACAGCATTGCATGCTGACTGTGGTGGTATCCTGCTATGACTACACTATTGCATGCTGACTGTGGTTGTATCCTGCTATGACTATAGCTGTGCATGCTCACTGTGGTGGTATCCTGCTATGACTACAGCATTGCATACTGACTGCAGTGGTATCCTTCTATAACTTCAGCATTGCATACTGACTGCGGTGGTATCCAGCTATGACTACAGCATTGCATGCTGACTGTAGTTGTATCCTGCTATGACTACAGCATTGCATGCTGACTGTGGTGGTATCCTGTTATGACTATAGCGGTGCATGCTGACTATGGTGGTATTCTGCTATGACTACAGCATTGCGATGCTGACTGTGGTGGTATCCTGCTATGATTACAGCATTGCATGCTGACTGTGGTGGTATCCTGCTATGACTACAGCATTGCGTTCTGACTGTGGTGGTAACCTGCTATGACTACAGCATTGCATGCTGACTGTGGTCGTTTCCTGCTATTACTCAAGCATTGCATGCTGACTGTGGTGGTATCCTGCTATGACTACAGCATTGTATGCTGACTGTGGTGGTATCCTGCTGTGACTACAGCATTACATGCTGACTGTGGTGGTATCCTGCTATGACTACAGCATTGCATGCTGACTGGTGGTGTCCTGCTATGACTACAGCATTGCATACTGACTGTGGTGGTATCCTGCTATGACTACAGCATTGCATACTGACAGTGGTGGTATCCTGCTATGACTACAGCATTGCATACTGACTGCGGTGGTCTCCTGCTATGACTACAGCATTGCATGCTGACTGGTGGTTTCCTGCTATGACTACAGTATTGCATGCTGACGGTGGTGGTATCCTGCTATGATTACAGCAGTGCATACTTACTGTGGTACCTGCTAAGATTACAGCAGTGCATACTGACTGGTGGTACCTGCTATGATTACAGCAGTGGAAACTGCTGTTGAGGTAACTGCTATGATTACAGCACTGCATATTGTCGTGGTACCTGCTATGATTACAGCAGTGCATACTGACTGTGGTGGGACCTGCTATGATGACAGCATTGCATACTGACTGTGGTGGTATCCTGCTATGACTACAGCATTGCATGCTGACTGTGGTTGTATCCTGCTATGACTACAGCATTGTATGCTGACTGTGGTGGTATCCTGCTGTGACTATAGCTGTGCATGCTCACTGTGGTGGTATCCTGCTATGACTACAGCATTGCATACTGACTGCAGTGGTATCCTTCTATAACTTCAGCATTGCATACTGACTGCGGTGGTATCCAGCTATGACTACAGCATTGCATGCTGACTGTAGTTGTATCCTGCTATGACTACAGCATTGCATGCTGACTGTGGTGGTATCCTGTTATGACTATAGCAGTGCATGCTGACTATGGTGGTATCCTGCTATGACTACAGCATTGCGATGCTGACTGTGGTGGTATCCTGCTATGATTACAGCATTGCATGCTGACTGTGGTGGTATCCTGCTATGACTACAGCATTGCGTTCTGACTGTGGTGGTAACCTGCTATGACTACAGCATTGCATGCTGACTGTGGTCGTTTCCTGCTATGACTCAAGCATTGCATGCTTACTGTGGTGGTATCCTGCTATGACTACAGCATTGTATGCTGACTGTGGTGGTATCCTGCTGTGACTACAGCATTACATGCTGACTGTGGTGGTATCCTGCTATGACTACAGCATTGCATACTGACGGTGGTGGTATCCTGCTATGACTACAGCATCGCATGCTGACTGTGGTGGTATCCTGCTATGACTACAGCATTGCATACTGACGGTAGTGGTATCCTGCTATGACTACAGCATTGCATACTGACTGCGGTGGTATCCTGCTATGACTACAGCATTGCATGCTGACTGCCGTTGTATCCTGCTATGACTTCAGCATTGCATGCTGACTGTGGTTGTATCCTGCTATGACTATAGCAGTGCATGCTGACTATGGTGATATCCTGCTATGACTACAGCATTGCATACTGACTGTGGTGGTATCCTGCTGTGATTACAGCATTGCATCCTGACCGTGGTAGTATCCTGCTATGACTACAGCATTGCATGCTGACTGGTGGTATCCTGCTATGACTACAGCATTGCATGCTGACTGCCGTTGTATCCTGCTATGACTTCAGCATTGCATGCTGACTGTGGTTGTATCCTGCTATGACTATCGCAGTGCATGCTGACTATGGTGATATCCTGCTATGACTACAGCATTGCATACTGACTGTGGTGGTATCCTGCTGTGATTACAGCATTGCATCCTGACTGTGGTAGTATCCTGCTATGACTACAGCATTGCATGCTGACTGGTGGTGTCCTGCTATGACTACAGCATTGCATAGTGACTGTGGTGGTATCCTGCTATGACTACAGCATTGCATACTGACAGTGGTGGTATCCTGCTATGACTACAGCATTGCATACTGACTGCGGTGGTCTCCTGCTATGACTACAGCATTGCATGCTGACTGGTGGTTTCCTGCTATGACTACAGTATTGCATGCTGACGGTGGTGGTATCCTGCTATGATTACAGCAGTGCATACTTACTGTGGTACCTGCTATGATTACAGCAGTGCATACTGACTGGTGGTACCTGCTATGATTACAGCAGTGGAAACTGCTGTTGTGGTACCTGCTATGATTACAGCACTGCATATTGTCGTGGTACCTGCTATGATTACAGCAGTGCATACTGACTGTGGTGGGACCTGCTATGATGACAGCATTGCATACTGACTGTGGTGGTATCCTGCTATGACTACAGCATTGCATGCTGACTGTGGTTGTATCCTGCTATGACTACAGCATTGTATGCTGACTGTGGTGGTATCCTGCTATGACTACAGCATTGCATGCTGACTGTGGATGTATCCTGTTATGACTACAGCATTGCATGCTGACTGTGGTGGTATCCTGCTATGACTACAGCATTGCATGCTGACTGTGGTTGTATCCTGCTATGACTATAGCTGTGCATGCTCACTGTGGTGGTATCCTGCTATGACTACAGCATTGCATACTGACTGCAGTGGTATCCTTCTATAACTTCAGCATTGCATACTGACTGCGGTGGTATCCAGCTATGACTACAGCATTGCATGCTGACTGTAGTTGTATCCTGCTATGACTACAGCATTGCATGCTGACTGTGGTGGTATCCTGTTATGACTATAGCAGTGCATGCTGACTATGGTGGTATCCTGCTATGACTACAGCATTGCGATGCTGACTGTGGTGGTATCCTGCTATGATTACAGCATTGCATGCTGACTGTGGTGGTATCCTGCTATGACTACAGCATTGCGTTCTGACTGTGGTGGTAACCTGCTATGACTACAGCATTGCATGCTGACTGTGGTCGTTTCCTGCTATGACTCAAGCATTGCATGCTGACTGTGGTGGTATCCTGCTATGACTACAGCATTGTATGCTGACTGTGGTGGTATCCTGCTATGACTACAGCATTACATGCTGACTGTGGTGGTATCCTGCTATGACTACAGCATTGCATACTGACGGTGGTGGTATCCTGCTATGACTACAGCATCGCATGCTGACTGTGGTGGTATCCTGCTATGACTACAGCATTGCATACTGACGGTAGTGGTATCCTGCTATGACTACAGCATTGCATACTGACTGCGGTGGTATCCTGCTATGACTACAGCATTGCATGCTGACTGCCGTTGTATCCTGCTATGACTTCAGCATTGCATGCTGACTGTGGTTGTATCCTGCTATTACTATAGCAGTGCATGCTGACTATGGTGATATCCTGCTATGACTACAGCATTGCATACTGACTGTGGTGGTATCCTGCTGTGATTACAGCATTGCATCCTGACTGTGGTAGTATCCTGCTATGACTACAGCATTGCATGCTGACTGGTGGTGTCCTGCTATGACTACAGAATTGCATACTGACTGTGGTGGTATCCTGCTATGACTACAGCATTGCATACTGACAGTGGTGGTATCCTGCTTTGACTACAGCATTGCATACTGACTGCGGTGGTCTCCTGCTATGACTACAGCATTGCATGCTGAATGCCGTTGTATCCTGCTATGACTTCAGCATTGCATGCTGACTGTGGTTGTATCCTGCTATGACTATAGCAGTGCATGCTGACTATGGTGATATCCTGCTATGACTACAGCATTGCACACTGACTTTGGTGGTATCCTGCTGTGATTACAGCATTGCATCCTGACTGTGGTAGTATCCTGCTATGACTACAGCATTGCATGCTGACTGGTGGTGTCCTGCTATGACTACAGCATTGCATACTGACTGTGGTGGTATCCTGCTATGACTACAGCATTGCATACTGACAGTGGTGGTATCCTGCTATGACTACAGCATTGCATACTGACTGCGGTGGTCTCCTGCTATGACTACAGCATTGCATGCTGACTGGTGGTTTCCTGCTATGACTACAGTATTGCATGCTGACGGTGGTGGTATCCTGCTATGATTACAGCAGTGCATACTTACTGTGGTACCTGCTATGATTACAGCAGTGCATACTGACTGGTGGTACCTGCTATGATTACAGCAGTGGAAACTGCTGTTGAGGTAACTGCTATGATTACAGCACTGCATATTGTCGTGGTACCTGCTATGATTACAGCAGTGCATACTGACTGTGGTGGGACCTGCTATGATGACAGCATTGCATACTGACTGTGGTGGTATCCTGCTATGACTACAGCATTGCATGCTGACTGTGGTTGTATCCTGCTATGACTACAGCATTGTATGCTGACTGTGGTGGTATCCTGCTATGACTACAGTATTGCATGCTGACTGTGGATGTATCCTGCTATGACTACAGCATTGCATGCTGACTGTGGTGGTATCCTGCTATGACTACAGCATTGCATGCTGACTGTGGTTGTATCCTGCTGTGACTATAGCTGTGCATGCTCACTGTGGTGGTATCCTGCTATGACTACAGCATTGCATACTGACTGCAGTGGTATCCTTCTATAACTTCATCATTGCATACTGACTGCGGTGGTATCCAGCTATGACTACAGCATTGCATGCTGACTGTAGTTGTATCCTGCTATGACTACAGCATTGCATGCTGACTGTGGTGGTATCCTGTTATGACTATAGCAGTGCATGCTGACTATGGTGGTATCCTGCTATGACTACAGCATTGCGATGCTGACTGTGGTGGTATCCTGCTATGATTACAGCATTGCATGCTGACTGTGGTGGTATCCTGCTATGACTACAGCATTGCGTTCTGACTGTGGTGGTAACCTGCTATGACTACAGCATTGCATGCTGACTGTGGTCGTTTCCTGCTATGACTCAAGCATTGCATGCTGACTGTGGTGGTATCCTGCTATGACTACAGCATTGTATGCTGACTGTGGTGGTATCCTGCTGTGACTACAGCATTACATGCTGACTGTGGTGGTATCCTGCTATGACTACAGCATTGCATACTGACGGTGGTGGTATCCTGCTATGACTACAGCATCGCATGCTGACTGTGGTGGTATCCTGCTATGACTACAGCATTGCATACTGACGGTAGTGGTATCCTGCTATGACTACAGCATTGCATACTGACTGCGGTGGTATCCTGCTATGACTACAGCATTGCATGCTGACTGCCGTTGTATCCTGCTATGACTTCAGCATTGCATGCTGACTGTGGTTGTATCCTGCTATGACTATAGCAGTGCATGCTGACTATGGTGATATCCTGCTATGACTACAGCATTGCGATGCTGACTGTGGTGGTATCCTGCTATGATTACAGCATTGCATGCTGACTGTGGTGGTATCCTGCTATGACTACAGCATTGCGTTCTGACTGTGGTGGTAACCTGCTATGACTACAGCATTGCATGCTGACTGTGGTCGTTTCCTGCTATGACTCAAGCATTGCATGCTGACTGTGGTGGTATCCTGCTATGACTACAGCATTGTATGCTGACTGTGGTGGTATCCTGCTGTGACTACAGCATTACATGCTGACTGTGGTGGTATCCTGCTATGACTACAGCATTGCATACTGACGGTGGTGGTATCCTGCTATGACTACAGCATCGCATGCTGACTGTGGTGGTATCCTGCTATGACTACAGCATTGCATACTGACGGTAGTGGTATCCTGCTATGACTACAGCATTGCATACTGACTGCGGTGGTATCCTGCTATGACTACAGCATTGCATGCTGACTGCCGTTGTATCCTGCTATGACTTCAGCATTGCATGCTGACTGTGGTTGTATCCTGCTATGACTATAGCAGTGCATGCTGACTATGGTGATATCCTGCTATGACTACAGCATTGCATACTGACTGTGGTGGTATCCTGCTGTGATTACAGCATTGCATCCTGACTGTGGTAGTATCCTGCTATGACTACAGCATTGCATGCTGACTGGTGGTGTCCTGCTATGACTACAGCATTGCATACTGACTGTGGTGGTATCCTGCTATGACTACAGCATTGCATACTGACAGTGGTGGTATCCTGCTATGACTACAGCATTGCATACTGACTGCGGTGGTCTCCTGCTATGACTACAGCATTGCATGCTGACTGGTGGTTTCCTGCTATGACTACAGTATTGCATGCTGACGGTGGTGGTATCCTGCTATGATTACAGCAGTGCATACTTACTGTGGTACCTGCTATGATTACAGCAGTGCATACTGACTGGTGGTACCTGCTATGATTACAGCAGTGGAAACTGCTGTTGTGGTACCTGCTATGATTACAGCACTGCATATTGTCGTGGTACCTGCTATGATTACAGCAGTGCATACTGACTGTGGTGGGACCTGCTATGATGACAGCATTGCATACTGACTGTGGTGGTATCCTGCTATGACTACAGCATTGTATGCTGACTGTGGTGGTATCCTGCTATGACTAGAGCATTGCATGCTGACTGTGGTTGTATCCTGCTATGACTATAGCAGTGCATGCTCACTGTGGTGGTATCCTGCTATGACTACAGCATTGCATGCTGACTGTGGTGGTATCCTGCTATGACTACAGCATTTCATGCTGACTGTGGTGGTATCCTGCTATGACTACAGCATTGCATACTGACTGCAGTGGTATCCTTCTATAACTTCAGCATTGCATACTGACTGCGGTGGTATCCTGCTATGACTACAGCATTGCATGCTGACTGTAGTTGTATCCTGCTATGACTACAGCATTGCATGCTGACTGTGGTGGTATCCTGCTATGACTATAGCAGTGCATGCTGACTATGGTGGTATCCTGCTATGACTACAGCATTGTGATGCTGACTGTGGTGGTATCCTGCTATGACTACAGCATTGCATGCTGACTGTGGTGGTATCCTGCTATGACTACAGCATTGCGTGCTGACTGTGGTGGTATCCTGCTATGACTACAGCATTGCATGCTGACTGTGGTCGTTTCCTGCTATGACTCAAGCATTGCATGCTGACTGTGGTGGTATCCTGCTATGACTACAGCATTGTATGCTGACTGTGGAGGTATCCTGCTATGACTACAGCATTACATGCTGACTGTGGTGGTATCCTGCTATGACTACATCATTGCATACTGACGGTGGTGGTATCCTGCTATGACTACACCATCGCATGCTGACTGTGGTGGTATCCTGCTATGACTACAGCATTGCATACTGACGGTAGTGGTATCCTGCTTTGACTACAGCATTGCATACTGACTGCGTTGGTATCCTGCTATGACTACAGCATTGCATGCTGACTGCCGTTGTATCCTGCTATGACTTCAGCATTGCATGCTGACTGTGGTTGTATCCTGCTATGACTATAGCAGTGCATGCTGACTATGGTGATATCCTGCTATGACTACAGCATTGCATACTGACTGTGGTGGTATTCTGCTATGATTACAGCATTGCATCCTGACTGTGGTGGTATCCTGCTTTGACTACAGCATTGCATGCTGACTGGTGGTGTCCTGCTATGACTACAGCATTGCATACTGACTGCAGTGGTATCCTGCTATGACTACAGCATTGCATGATGACTGTGGTTGTATCCTGCTATGACTACAGCATTGCATGCTGACTGTGGTGGTATCCTGCAATGACTACAGCATTGCATGCTGACTGTGGTGGTATCCTGCTATGACTACAGCATTGCTTGCTGACTGTGGTGGTATCCTGCTATGACTACAGCATTGCATGCTGACTGTGGTCGTTTCCTGCTATGACTCAAGCATTGCATGCTGACTTTGGTGGTATCCTGCTATGACTACAGCATTGTATGCTGACTGTGGTGGTATCCTGCTATGACTACAGCATTACATGCTGACTGTGGTGGTATCCTGCTATGACTACAGCATTGCATGCTGACTGTGGTGGTATCCTGCTATGACTACAGCATTGCATGCTGACTGTGGTGGTATCCTGCTATGACTACAGCATTGCATGCTGACTGTGGTAGTATCCTGCTATGACTACAGCATTGCATGCTGACTGGTGGTGTCCTGCAATGACTACAGCATTGCATACTGACTGTGGTGGTATCCTGCTATGACTACAGCATTGCATACTGACTGCGGGGGTCTCCTGCTATGACTACAGCATTGCATGCTGACTGCCGTTGTATCCTGCTATGACTTCAGCATTGCATGCTGACTGTGGTTGTATCCTGCTATGACTATAGCAGTGCATGCTGACTATGGTGATATCCTGCTATGACTACAGCATTGCATACTGACTGTGGTGGGATCCTGCTGTGATTACAGCATTGCATCCTGAATGTGGTAGTATCCTGCTATGACTACAGCATTGCATGCTGACTGGTGGTGTCCTGCTATGACTACAGCATTGCATACTGACTGTGGTGGTATCCTGCTATGACTACAGCATTGCATACTGACAGTGGTGGTATCCTGCTATGACTACAGCATTGCATACTGACTGCGGTGGTCTCCTGCTATGACTACAGCATTGCATGCTGACTGGTGGTTTCCTGCTATGACTACAGTATTGCATGCTGACGGTGGTGGTATCCTGCTATGATTACAGCAGTGCATACTTACTGTGGTACCTGCTATGATTACAGCAGTGCATACTGACTGGTGGTACCTGCTATGATTACAGCAGTGGAAACTGCTGTTGTGGTACCTGCTATGATTACAGCACTGCATATTGTCATGGTACCTGCTATGATTACAGCAGTGCATACTGACTGTGTTGGGACCTGCTATGATGACAGCATTGCATACTGACTGTGGTGGTATCCTGCTATGACTACAGCATTGCATGCTGACTGTGGTTGTATCCTGCTATGACTACAGCATTGTATGCTGACTGTGGTGGTATCCTGCTATGACTACAGCATTGCATGCTGACTGTGGATGTATCCTGCTATGACTACAGCATTGCATGCTGACTGTGGTGGTATCCTGCTATGACTACACTATTGCATGCTGACTGTGGTTGTATCCTGCTATGACTATAGCTGTGCATGCTCACTGTGGTGGTATCCTGCTATGACTACAGCATTGCATACTGACTGCAGTGGTATCCTTCTATAACTTCAGCATTGCATACTGACTGCGGTGGTATCCAGCTATGACTACAGCATTGCATGCTGACTGTAGTTGTATCCTGCTATGACTACAGCATTGCATGCTGACTGTGGTGGTATCCTGTTATGACTATAGCGGTGCATGCTGACTATGGTGGTATCCTGCTATGACTACAGCATTGCGATGCTGACTGTGGTGGTATCCTGCTATGATTACAGCATTGCATGCTGACTGTGGTGGTATCCTGCTATGACTACAGCATTGCGTTCTGACTGTGGTGGTAACCTGCTATGACTACAGCATTGCATGCTGACTGTGGTCGTTTCCTGCTATGACTCAAGCATTGCATGCTGACTGTGGTGGTATCCTGCTATGACTACAGCATTGTATGCTGACTGTGGTGGTATCCTGCTGTGACTACAGCATTACATGCTGACTGTGGTGGTATCCTGCTATGACTACAGCATTGCATGCTGACTGGTGGTGTCCTGCTATGACTACAGCATTGCATACTGACTGTGGTGGTATCCTGCTATGACTACAGCATTGCATACTGACAGTGGTGGTATCCTGCTATGACTACAGCATTGCATACTGACTGCGGTGGTCTCCTGCTATGACTACAGCATTGCATGCTGACTGGTGGTTTCCTGCTATGACTACAGTATTGCATGCTGACGGTGGTGGTATCCTGCTATGATTACAGCAGTGCATACTTACTGTGGTACCTGCTAAGATTACAGCAGTGCATACTGACTGGTGGTACCTGCTATGATTACAGCAGTGGAAACTGCTGTTGAGGTAACTGCTATGATTACAGCACTGCATATTGTCGTGGTACCTGCTATGATTACAGCAGTGCATACTGACTGTGGTGGGACCTGCTATGATGACAGCATTGCATACTGACTGTGGTGGTATCCTGCTATGACTACAGCATTGCATGCTGACTGTGGTTGTATCCTGCTATGACTACAGCATTGTATGCTGACTGTGGTGGTATCCTGCTGTGACTATAGCTGTGCATGCTCACTGTGGTGGTATCCTGCTATGACTACAGCATTGCATACTGACTGCAGTGGTATCCTTCTATAACTTCAGCATTGCATACTGACTGCGGTGGTATCCAGCTATGACTACAGCATTGCATGCTGACTGTAGTTGTATCCTGCTATGACTACAGCATTGCATGCTGACTGTGGTGGTATCCTGTTATGACTATAGCAGTGCATGCTGACTATGGTGGTATCCTGCTATGACTACAGCATTGCGATGCTGACTGTGGTGGTATCCTGCTATGATTACAGCATTGCATGCTGACTGTGGTGGTATCCTGCTATGACTACAGCATTGCGTTCTGACTGTGGTGGTAACCTGCTATGACTACAGCATTGCATGCTGACTGTGGTCGTTTCCTGCTATGACTCAAGCATTGCATGCTTACTGTGGTGGTATCCTGCTATGACTACAGCATTGTATGCTGACTGTGGTGGTATCCTGCTGTGACTACAGCATTACATGCTGACTGTGGTGGTATCCTGCTATGACTACAGCATTGCATACTGACGGTGGTGGTATCCTGCTATGACTACAGCATCGCATGCTGACTGTGGTGGTATCCTGCTATGACTACAGCATTGCATACTGACGGTAGTGGTATCCTGCTATGACTACAGCATTGCATACTGACTGCGGTGGTATCCTGCTATGACTACAGCATTGCATGCTGACTGCCGTTGTATCCTGCTATGACTTCAGCATTGCATGCTGACTGTGGTTGTATCCTGCTATGACTATAGCAGTGCATGCTGACTATGGTGATATCCTGCTATGACTACAGCATTGCATACTGACTGTGGTGGTATCCTGCTGTGATTACAGCATTGCATCCTGACCGTGGTAGTATCCTGCTATGACTACAGCATTGCATGCTGACTGGTGGTGTCCTGCTATGACTACAGCATTGCATACTGACTGTGGTGGTATCCTGCTATGACTACAGCATTGCATACTGACAGTGGTGGTATCCTGCTATGACTACAGCATTGCATACTGACTGCGGTGGTCTCCTGCTATGACTACAGCATTGCATGCTGACTGGTGGTTTCCTGCTATGACTACAGTATTGCATGCTGACGGTGGTGGTATCCTGCTATGATTACAGCAGTGCATACTTACTGTGGTACCTGCTATGATTACAGCAGTGCATACTGACTGGTGGTACCTGCTATGATTACAGCAGTGGAAACTGCTGTTGTGGTACCTGCTATGATTACAGCACTGCATATTGTCGTGGTACCTGCTATGATTACAGCAGTGCATACTGACTGTGGTGGGACCTGCTATGATGACAGCATTGCATACTGACTGTGGTGGTATCCTGCTATGACTACAGCATTGCATGCTGACTGTGGTTGTATCCTGCTATGACTACAGCATTGTATGCTGACTGTGGTGGTATCCTGCTATGACTACAGCATTGCATGCTGACTGTGGATGTATCCTGCTATGACTACAGCATTGCATGCTGACTGTGGTGGTATCCTGCTATGACTAGAGCATTGCATGCTGACTGTGGTTGTATCCTGCTATGACTATAGCAGTGCATGCTCACTGTGGTGGTATCCTGCTATGACTACAGCATTGCATGCTGACTGTGGTGGTATCCTGCTATGACTACAGCATTTCATGCTGACTGTGGTGGTATCCTGCTATGACTACAGCATTGCATACTGACTGCGGTGGTATCCTGCTATGACTACAGCATTGCATGCTGACTGTAGTTGTATCCTGCTATGACTACAGCATTGCATGCTGACTGTGGTGGTATCCTGCTATGACTATAGCAGTGCATGCTGACTATGGTGGTATCCTGCTATGACTACAGCATTGTGATGCTGACTGTGGTGGTATCCTGCTATGACTACAGCATTGCGTGCTGACTGTGGTGGTAACCTGCTATGACTACAGCATTGCATGCTGACTGTGGTCGTTTCCTGCTATGACTCAAGCATTGCATGCTGACTGTGTTGGTATCCTGCTATGACTACAGCATTGTATGCTGACTGTGGAGGTATCCTGCTATGACTACAGCATTGCATGCTGACTGTGGTGGTATCCTGCTATGACTACATCATTGCATACTGACGGTGGTGGTATCCTGCTATGACTACACCATCGCATGCTGACTGTGGTGGTATCCTGCTATGACTACAGCATTGCATACTGACGGTAGTGGTATCCTGCTTTGACTACAGCATTGCATACTGACTGCGTTGGTATCCTGCTATGACTACAGCATTGCATGCTGACTGCCGTTGTATCCTGCTATGACTTCAGCATTGCATGCTGACTGTGGTTGTATCCTGCTATGACTATAGCAGTGCATGCTGACTATGGTGATATCCTGCTATGACTACAGCATTGCATACTGACTGTGGTGGTATTCTGCTATGATTACAGCATTGCATCCTGACTGTGGTGGTATCCTGCTTTGACTACAGCATTGCATGCTGACTGGTGGTGTCCTGCTATGACTACAGCATTGCATACTGACAGTGGTGGTATCCTGCTATGACTACAGCATTGCATACTGACTGCGGTGGTCTCCTGCTATGACTACAGCATTGCATGCTGACTGGTGGTTTCCTCCTATGACTACAGTAATGCATGCTGACGGTGGTGGTATCCTGCTATGATTACAGCAGTGCATACTTACTGTGGTACCTGCTATGATTACAGCAGTGCATACTGACTGGTGGTACCTGCTATGATTACAGCAGTGGAAACTGCTGTTGTGGTACCTGCTATGATTACAGCAGTGCATATTGTCGTGGTACCTGCTATGATTACAGCAGTGCATACTGACTGTGGTGGGACCTGCTATGATGACAGCATTACATGCTGACTGTGGTGGTATCCTGCTATGACTACAGCATTGCATGCTGACTGTGGTGGTATCCTGCTATGACTACAGCATTGCATGCTGACTGTGGTGGTATCCTGCTATGACTACAGCATTGCATGCTGACTGTGGTAGTATCCTGCTATGACTACAGCATTGCATGCTGACTGGTGGTGTCCTGCAATGACTACAGCATTGCATACTGACTGTGGTGGTATCCTGCTATGACTACAGCATTGCATACTGACTGCGGTGGTCTCCTGCTATGACTACAGCATTGCATGCTGACTGCCGTTGTATCCTGCTATGACTTCAGAATTGCATGCTGACTGTGGTTGTATCCTGCTATGACTATAGCAGTGCATGCTGACTATGGTGATATCCTGCTATGACTACAGCATTGCATACTGACTGTGGTGGTATTCTGCTATGATTACAGCATTGCATCCTGACTGTGGTGGTATCCTGCTTTGACTACAGCATTGCATGCTGACTGGTGGTGTCCTGCTATGACTACAGCATTGCATACTGACAGTGGTGGTATCCTGCTATGACTACAGCATTGCATACTGACTGCGGTGGTCTCCTGCTATGACTACAGCATTGCATGCTGACTGGTGGTTTCCTCCTATGACTACAGTAATGCATGCTGACGGTGGTGGTATCCTGCTATGATTACAGCAGTGCATACTTACTGTGGTACCTGCTATGATTACAGCAGTGCATACTGACTGGTGGTACCTGCTATGATTACAGCAGTGGAAACTGCTGTTGTGGTACCTGCTATGATTACAGCAGTGCATATTGTCGTGGTACCTGCTATGATTACAGCAGTGCATACTGACTGTGGTGGGACCTGCTATGATGACAGCATTACATGCTGACTGTGGTGGTATCCTGCTATGACTACAGCATTGCATGCTGACTGTGGTGGTATCCTGCTATGACTACAGCATTGCATGCTGACTGTGGTGGTATCCTGCTATGACTACAGCATTGCATGCTGACTGTGGTAGTATCCTGCTATGACTACAGCATTGCATGCTGACTGGTGGTGTCCTGCAATGACTACAGCATTGCATACTGACTGTGGTGGTATCCTGCTATGACTACAGCATTGCATACTGACTGCGGTGGTCTCCTGCTATGACTACAGCATTGCATGCTGACTGCCGTTGTATCCTGCTATGACTTCAGAATTGCATGCTGACTGTGGTTGTATCCTGCTATGACTATAGCAGTGCATGCTGACTATGGTGATATCCTGCTATGACTACAGCATTGCATACTGACTGTGGTGGTATCCTGCTGTGATTACAGCATTGCATCCTGACTGTGGTAGTATCCTGCTATGACTACAGCATTGCATGCTGACTGGTGGTGTCCTGCTATGACTACAGCATTGCATACTGACTGTGGTGGTATCCTGCTATGACTACAGCATTGCATACTGACAGTGGTGGTATCCTGCTATGACTACAGCATTGCATACTGACTGCGGTGGTCTCCTGCTATGACTACAGCATTGCATGCTGACTGGTGGTTTCCTGCTATGACTACAGTATTGCATGCTGACGGTGGTGGTATCCTGCTATGATTACAGCAGTGCATACTTACTGTGGTACCTGCTATGATTACAGCAGTGCATACTGACTGGTGGTACCTGCTATGATTACAGCAGTGGAAACTGCTGTTGTGGTACCTGCTATGATTACAGCACTGCATATTGTCGTGGTACCTGCTATGATTACAGCAGTGCATACTGACTGTGGTGGGACCTGCTATGATGACAGCATTGCATACTGACTGTGGTGGTATCCTGCTATGACTACAGCATTGCATGCTGACTGTGGTTGTATCCTGCTATGACTACAGCATTGTATGCTGACTGTGGTGGTATCCTGCTATGACTACAGCATTGCATGCTGACTGTGGATGTATCCTGCTATGACTACAGCATTGCATGCTGACTGTGGTGGTATCCTGCTATGACTAGAGCATTGCATGCTGACTGTGGTTGTATCCTGCTATGACTATAGCAGTGCATGCTCACTGTGGTGGTATCCTGCTATGACTACAGCATTGCATGCTGACTGTGGTGGTATCCTGCTATGACTACAGCATTTCATGCTGACTGTGGTGGTATCCTGCTATGACTACAGCATTGCATACTGACTGCGGTGGTATCCTGCTATGACTACAGCATTGCATGCTGACTGTAGTTGTATCCTGCTATGACTACAGCATTGCATGCTGACTGTGGTGGTATCCTGCTATGACTATAGCAGTGCATGCTGACTATGGTGGTATCCTGCTATGACTACAGCATTGTGATGCTGACTGTGGTGGTATCCTGCTATGACTACAGCATTGCATGCTGACTGTGGTGGTATCCTGCTATGACTACAGCATTGCGTGCTGACTGTGGTGGTATCCTGCTATGACTACAGCATTGCATGCTGACTGTGGTCGTTTCCTGCTATGACTCAAGCATTGCATGCTGACTGTGTTGGTATCCTGCTATGACTACAGCATTGTATGCTGACTGTGGAGGTATCCTGCTATGACTACAGCATTACATGCTGACTGTGGTGGTATCCTGCTATGACTACATCATTGCATACTGACGGTGGTGGTATCCTGCTATGACTACACCATCGCATGCTGACTGTGGTGGTATCCTGCTATGACTACAGCATTGCATACTGACGGTAGTGGTATCCTGCTTTGACTACAGCATTGCATACTGACTGCGTTGGTATCCTGCTATGACTACAGCATTGCATGCTGACTGCCGTTGTATCCTGCTATGACTTCAGCATTGCATGCTGACTGTGGTTGTATCCTGCTATGACTATAGCAGTGCATGCTGACTATGGTGATATCCTGCTATGACTACAGCATTGCATACTGACTGTGGTGGTATTCTGCTATGATTACAGCATTGCATCCTGACTGTGGTGGTATCCTGCTTTGACTACAGCATTGCATGCTGACTGGTGGTGTCCTGCTATGACTACAGCATTGCATACTGACAGTGGTGGTATCCTGCTATGACTACAGCATTGCATACTGACTGCGGTGGTCTCCTGCTATGACTACAGCATTGCATGCTGACTGGTGGTTTCCTCCTATGACTACAGTAATGCATGCTGACGGTGGTGGTATCCTGCTATGATTACAGCAGTGCATACTTACTGTGGTACCTGCTATGATTACAGCAGTGCATACTGACTGGTGGTACCTGCTATGATTACAGCAGTGGAAACTGCTGTTGTGGTACCTGCTATGATTACAGCAGTGCATATTGTCGTGGTACCTGCTATGATTACAGCAGTGCATACTGACTGTGGTGGGACCTGCTATGATGACAGCATTGCATACTGACTGTGGTGGTATCCTGCTATGACTACAGCATTGCATGCTGACTGTGGTTGTATCCTGCTTTGACTACAGCATTGCATGCTGACTGTGGTGGTATCCTGCAATGACTACAGCATTGCATGCTGACTGTGGTGGTATCCTGCTATGACTACAGCATTGCATACTGACTGCGGTGGTATCCTGCTATGACTACAGCATTGCATGATGACTGTGGTTGTATCCTGCTATGACTACAGCATTGCATGCTGACTGTGGTGGTATCCTGCAATGACTACAGCATTGCATGCTGACTGTGGTGGTATCCTGCTATGACTACAGCATTGCTTGCTGACTGTGGTGGTATCCTGCTATGACTACAGCATTGCATGCTGACTGTGGTCGTTTCCTGCTATGACTCAAGCATTGCATGCTGACTTTGGTGGTATCCTGCTATGACTACAGCATTGTATGCTGACTGTGGTGGTATCCTGCTATGACTACAGCATTACATGCTGACTGTGGTGGTATCCTGCTATGACTACAGCATTGCATGCTGACTGTGGTGGTATCCTGCTATGACTACAGCATTGCATGCTGACTGTGGTGGTATCCTGCTATGACTACAGCATTGCATGCTGACTGTGGTAGTATCCTGCTATGACTACAGCATTGCATGCTGACTGGTGGTGTCCTGCAATGACTACAGCATTGCATACTGACTGTGGTGGTATCCTGCTATGACTACAGCATTGCATACTGACTGCGGTGGTCTCCTGCTATGACTACAGCATTGCATGCTGACTGCCGTTGTATCCTGCTATGACTTCAGCATTGCATGCTGACTGTGGTTGTATCCTGCTATGACTATAGCAGTGCATGCTGACTATGGTGATATCCTGCTATGACTACAGCATTGCATACTGACTGTGGTGGTATCCTGCTGTGATTACAGCATTGCATCCTGACTGTGGTAGTATCCTGCTATGACTACAGCATTGCATGCTGACTGGTGGTGTCCTGCTATGACTACAGCATTGCATACTGACTGTGGTGGTATCCTGCTATGACTACAGCATTGCATACTGACAGTGGTGGTATCCTGCTATGACTACAGCATTGCATACTGACTGCGGTGGTCTCCTGCTATGACTACAGCATTGCATGCAGACTGGTGGTTTCCTGCTATGACTATAGCAGTGCATGCTGACTATGGTGGTATCCTGCTATGACTACAGCATTGTGATGCTGACTGTGGTGGTATCCTGCTATGACTACAGCATTGCATGCTGACTGTGGTGGTATCCTGCTATGACTACAGCATTGCGTGCTGACTGTGGTGGTATCCTGCTATGACTACAGCATTGCATGCTGACTGTGGTCGTTTCCTGCTATGACTCAAGCATTGCATGCTGACTGTGTTGGTATCCTGCTATGACTACAGCATTGTATGCTGACTGTGGAGGTATCCTGCTATGACTACAGCATTACATGCTGACTGTGGTGGTATCCTGCTATGACTACATCATTGCATACTGACGGTGGTGGTATCCTGCTATGACTACACCATCGCATGCTGACTGTGGTGGTATCCTGCTATGACTACAGCATTGCATACTGACGGTAGTGGTATCCTGCTTTGACTACAGCATTGCATACTGACTGCGTTGGTATCCTGCTATGACTACAGCATTGCATGCTGACTGCCGTTGTATCCTGCTATGACTTCAGCATTGCATGCTGACTGTGGTTGTATCCTGCTATGACTATAGCAGTGCATGCTGACTATGGTGATATCCTGCTATGACTACAGCATTGCATACTGACTGTGGTGGTATTCTGCTATGATTACAGCATTGCATCCTGACTGTGGTGGTATCCTGCTTTGACTACAGCATTGCATGCTGACTGGTGGTGTCCTGCTATGACTACAGCATTGCATACTGACAGTGGTGGTATCCTGCTATGACTACAGCATTGCATACTGACTGCGGTGGTCTCCTGCTATGACTACAGCATTGCATGCTGACTGGTGGTTTCCTCCTATGACTACAGTAATGCATGCTGACGGTGGTGGTATCCTGCTATGATTACAGCAGTGCATACTTACTGTGGTACCTGCTATGATTACAGCAGTGCATACTGACTGGTGGTACCTGCTATGATTACAGCAGTGGAAACTGCTGTTGTGGTACCTGCTATGATTACAGCAGTGCATATTGTCGTGGTACCTGCTATGATTATAGCAGTGCATACTGACTGTGGTGGGACCTGCTATGATGACAGCATTGCATACTGACTGTGGTGGTATCCTGCTATGACTACAGCATTGCATGCTGACTGTGGTTGTATCCTGCTTTGACTACAGCATTGCATGCTGACTGTGGTGGTATCCTGCAATGACTACAGCATTGCATGCTGACTGTGGTGGTATCCTGCTATGACTACAGCATTGCATACTGACTGCGGTGGTATCCTGCTATGACTACAGCATTGCATGATGACTGTGGTTGTATCCTGCTATGACTACAGCATTGCATGCTGACTGTCTTGGTATCCTGCAATGACTACAGCATTGCATGCTGACTGTGGTGGTATCCTGCTATGACTACAGCATTGCTTGCTGACTGTGGTGGTATCCTGCTATGACTACAGCATTGCATGCTGACTGTGGTCGTTTCCTGCTATGACTCAAGCATTGCATGCTGACTTTGGTGGTATCCTGCTATGACTACAGCATTGTATGCTGACTGTGGTGGTATCCTGCTATGACTACAGCATTACATGCTGACTGTGGTGGTATCCTGCTATGACTACAGCATTGCATGCTGACTGTGGTGGTATCCTGCTATGACTACAGCATTGCATGCTGACTGTGGTGGTATCCTGCTATGACTACAGCATTGCATGCTGACTGTGGTAGTATCCTGCTATGACTACAGCATTGCATGCTGACTGGTGGTGTCCTGCAATGACTACAGCATTGCATACTGACTGTGGTGGTATCCTGCTATGACTACAGCATTGCATACTGACTGCGGTGGTCTCCTGCTATGACTACAGCATTGCATGCTGACTGCCGTTGTATCCTGCTATGACTTCAGCATTGCATGCTGACTGTGGTTGTATCCTGCTATGACTATAGCAGTGCATGCTGACTATGGTGATATCCTGCTATGACTACAGCATTGCATACTGACTGTGGTGGTATCCTGCTGTGATTACAGCATTGCATCCTGACTGTGGTAGTATCCTGCTATGACTACAGCATTGCATGCTGACTGGTGGTGTCCTGCTATGACTACAGCATTGCATACTGACTGTGGTGGTATCCTGCTATGACTACAGCATTGCATACTGACAGTGGTGGTATCCTGCTATGACTACAGCATTGCATACTGACTGCGGTGGTCTCCTGCTATGACTACAGCATTGCATGCTGACTGGTGGTTTCCTGCTATGACTACAGTATTGCATGCTGACAGTGGTGGTATCCTGCTATGATTACAGCAGTGCATACTTACTGTGGTACCTGCTATGATTACAGCAGTGCATACTGACTGGTGGTACCTGCTATGATTACAGCAGTGGAAACTGCTGTTGTGGTACCTGCTATGATTACAGCACTGCATATTGTCGTGGTACCTGCTATGATTACAGCAGTGCATACTGACTGTGGTGGGACCTGCTATGATGACAGCATTGCATACTGACTGTGGTGGTATCCTGCTATGACTACAGCATTGCATGCTGACTGTGGTTGTATCCTGCTATGACTACAGCATTGTATGCTGACTGTGGTGGTATCCTGCTATGACTACAGCATTGCATGCTGACTGTGGATGTATCCTGCTATGACTACAGCATTGCATGCTGACTGTGGTGGTATCCTGCTATGACTACAGCATTGCATGCTGACTGTGGTTGTATCCTGCTATGACTATAGCTGTGCATGCTCACTGTGGTGGTATCCTGCTATGACTACAGCATTGCATACTGACTGCAGTGGTATCCTTCTATAACTTCAGCATTGCATACTGACTGCGGTGGTATCCAGCTATGACTACAGCATTGCATGCTGACTGTAGTTGTATCCTGCTATGACTACAGCATTGCATGCTGACTGTGGTGGTATCCTGTTATGACTATAGCAGTGCATGCTGACTATGGTGGTATCCTGCTATGACTACAGCATTGCGATGCTGACTGTGGTGGTATCCTGCTATGATTACAGCATTGCATGCTGACTGTGGTGGTATCCTGCTATGACTACAGCATTGCGTTCTGACTGTGGTGGTAACCTGCTATGACTACAGCATTGCATGCTGACTGTGGTCGTTTCCTGCTATGACTCAAGCATTGCATGCTGACTGTGGTGGTATCCTGCTATGACTACAGCATTGTATGCTGACTGTGGTGGTATCCTGCTATGACTACAGCATTACATGCTGACTGTGGTGGTATCCTGCTATGACTACAGCATTGCATACTGACGGTGGTGGTATCCTGCTATGACTACAGCATCGCATGCTGACTGTGGTGGTATCCTGCTATGACTACAGCATTGCATACTGACGGTAGTGGTATCCTGCTATGACTACAGCATTGCATACTGACTGCGGTGGTATCCTGCTATGACTACAGCATTGCATGCTGACTGCCGTTGTATCCTGCTATGACTTCAGCATTGCATGCTGACTGTGGTTGTATCCTGCTATGACTATAGCAGTGCATGCTGACTATGGTGATATCCTGCTATGACTACAGCATTGCATACTGACTGTGGTGGTATCCTGCTGTGATTACAGCATTGCATCCTGACTGTGGTACTATCCTGCTATGACTACAGCATTGCATGCTGACTGGTGGTGTCCTGCTATGACTACAGCATTGCATACTGACTGTGGTGGTATCCTGCTATGACTACAGCATTGCATACTGACAGTGGTGGTATCCTGCTATGACTACAGCATTGCATGCTGACTGGTGGTGTCCTGCAATGACTACAGCATTGCATACTGACTGTGGTGGTATCCTGCTATGACTACAGCATTGCATACTGACTGCGGTGGTCTCCTGCTATGACTACAGCATTGCATGCTGACTGCCGTTGTATCCTGCTATGACTTCAGCATTGCATGCTGACTGTGGTTGTATCCTGCTATGACTATTGCAGTGCATGCTGACTATGGTGATATCCTGCTATGACTACAGCATTGCATACTGACTGTGGTGGTATCCTGCTGTGATTACAGCATTGCATCCTGACTGTGGTAGTATCCTGCTATGACTACAGCATTGCATGCTGACTGGTGGTGTCCTGCTATGACTACAGCATTGCATACTGACTGTGGTGGTATCCTGCTATGACTACAGCATTGCATACTGACAGTGGTGGTATCCTGCTATGACTACAGCATTGCATACTGACTGCGGTGGTCTCCTGCTATGACTACAGCATTGCATGCTGACTGGTGGTTTCCTGCTATGACTACAGTATTGCATGCTGACAGTGGTGGTATCCTGCTATGATTACAGCAGTGCATACTTACTGTGGTACCTGCTATGATTACAGCAGTGCATACTGACTGGTGGTACCTGCTATGATTACAGCAGTGGAAACTGCTGTTGTGGTACCTGCTATGATTACAGCACTGCATATTGTCGTGGTACCTGCTATGATTACAGCAGTGCATACTGACTGTGGTGGGACCTGCTATGATGACAGCATTGCATACTGACTGTGGTGGTATCCTGCTATGACTACAGCATTGCATGCTGACTGTGGTTGTATCCTGCTATGACTACAGCATTGTATGCTGACTGTGGTGGTATCCTGCTATGACTACAGCATTGCATGCTGACTGTGGATGTATCCTGCTATGACTCAAGCATTGCATGCTGACTGTGGTGGTATCCTGCTATGACTACAGCATTGCATGCTGACTGTGGTTGTATCCTGCTATGACTATAGCTGTGCATGCTCACTGTGGTGGTATCCTGCTATGACTACAGCATTGCATACTGACTGCAGTGGTATCCTTCTATAACTTCAGCATTGCATACTGACTGCGGTGGTATCCAGCTATGACTACAGCATTGCATGCTGACTGTAGTTGTATCCTGCTATGACTACAGCATTGCATGCTGACTGGTGGTATCCTGTTATGACTATAGCAGTGCATGCTGACTATGGTGGTATCCTGCTATGACTACAGCATTGCGATGCTGACTGTGGTGGTATCCTGCTATGATTACAGCATTGCATGCTGACTGTGGTGGTATCCTGCTATGACTACAGCATTGCGTTCTGACTGTGGTGGTAACCTGCTATGACTACAGCATTGCATGCTGACTGTGGTCGTTTCCTGCTATGACTCAAGCATTGCATGCTGACTGTGGTGGTATCCTGCTATGACTACAGCATTGTATGCTGACTGTGGTGGTATCCTGCTATGACTACAGCATTACATGCTGACTGTGGTGGTATCCTGCTATGACTACAGCATTGCATACTGACGGTGGTGGTATCCTGCTATGACTACAGCATCGCATGCTGACTGTGGTGGTATCCTGCTATGACCACAGCATTGCATACTGACGGTAGTGGTATCCTGCTATGACTACAGCATTGCATACTGACTGCGGTGGTATCCTGCTATGACTACAGCATTGCATGCTGACTGCCGTTGTATCCTGCTATGACTTCAGCATTGCATGCTGACTGTGGTTGTATCCTGCTATGACTATAGCAGTGCATGCTGACTATGGTGATATCCTGCTATGACTACAGCATTGCATACTGACTGTGGTGGTATCCTGCTGTGATTACAGCATTGCATCCTGACTGTGGTACTATCCTGCTATGACTACAGCATTGCATGCTGACTGGTGGTGTCCTGCTATGACTACAGCATTGCATACTGACTGTGGTGGTATCCTGCTATGACTACAGCATTGCATACTGACAGTGGTGGTATCCTGCTATGACTACAGCATTTCATACTGACTGCGGTGGTCTCCTGCTATGACTACAGCATTGCATGCTGACTGGTGGTTTCCTGCTATGACTACAGTATTGCATGCTGACGGTGGTGGTATCCTGCTATGATTACAGCAGTGCATACTTACTGTGGTACCTGCTATGATTACAGCAGTGCATACTGACTGGTGGTACCTGCTATGATTACAGCAGTGGAAACTGCTGTTGTGGTACCTGCTATGATTACAGCACTGCATATTGTCGTGGTACCTGCTATGATTACAGCAGTGCATACTGACTGTGGTGGGACCTGCTATGATGACAGCATTGCATACTGACTGTGGTGGTATCCTGCTATGACTACAGCATTGCATGCTGACTGTGGTTGTATCCTGATATGACTACAGCATTGTATGCTGACTGTGGTGGTATCCTGCTATGACTACAGCATTGCATGCTGACTGTGGATGTATCCTGCTATGACTACAGCATTGCTTGCTGACTGTGGTGGTATCCTGCTATGACTACAGCATTGCATGCTGACTGTGGTTGTATCCTGCTATGACTATAGCAGTGCATGCTCACTGTGGTGGTATCCTGCTATGACTACAGCATTGCATGCTGACTGTGGTGGTATCCTGCTATGACTACAGCATTTCATGCTGACTGTGGTGGTATCCTGCTATGACTACAGCATTGCATATTGACTGCAGTGGTATCCTTCTATAACTTCAGCATTGCATACTGACTGCGGTGGTATCCTGCTATGACTACAGCATTGCATGCTGACTGTAGTTGTATCCTGCTATGACTACAGCATTGCATGCTGACTGTGGTGGTATCGTGCTATGACTATAGCAGTGCATGCTGACTATGGTGGTATCCTGCTATGACTACAGCATTGTGATGCTGACTGTGGTGGTATCCTGCTATGACTACAGCATTGCATGCTGACTGTGGTGGTATCCTGCTATGACTACAGCATTGCGTGCTGACTGTGGTGGTATCCTGCTATGACTACAGCATTGCATGCTGACTGTGGTCGTTTCCTGCTATGACTCAAGCATTGCATGCTGACTGTGGTGGTATCCTGCTATGACTACAGCATTGTATGCTGACTGTGGAGGTATCCTGCTATGACTACAGCATTACATGCTGACTGTGGTGGTATCCTGCTATGACTACATCATTGCATACTGACGGTGGTGGTATCCTGCTATGACTACACCATCGCATGCTGACTGTGGTGGTATCCTGCTATGACTACAGCATTGCATACTGACGGTAGTGGTATCCTGCTTTGACTACAGCATTGCATACTGACTGCGGTGGTATCCTTCTATGACTACAGCATTGCATGCTGACTGCCGTTGTATCCTGCTATGACTTCAGCATTGCATGCTGACTGTGGTTGTATCCTGCTATGACTATAGCAGTGCATGCTGACTATGGTGATATCCTGCTATGACTACAGCATTGCATACTGACTGTGGTGGTATTCTGCTATGATTACAGCATTGCATCCTGACTGTGGTGGTATCCTGCTTTGACTACAGCATTGCATGCTGACTGGTGGTGTCCTGCTATGACTACAGCATTGCATACTGACAGTGGTGGTATCCTGCTATGACTACAGCATTGCATACTGACTGCGGTGGTCTCCTGCTATGACTACAGCATTGCATGCTGACTGGTGGTTTCCTCCTATGACTACAGTAATGCATGCTGACGGTGGTGGTATCCTGCTATGATTACAGCAGTGCATACTTACTGTGGTACCTGCTATGATTACAGCAGTGCATACTGACTGGTGTTACCTGCTATGATTACAGCAGTGGAAACTGCTGTTGTGGTACCTGCTATGATTACAGCAGTGCATATTGTCGTGGTACCTGCTATGATTACAGCAGTGCATACTGACTGTGGTGGGACCTGCTATGATGACAGCATTGCATACTGACTGTGGTGGTATCCTGCTATGACTACAGCATTGCATGCTGACTGTGGTGTTATCCTGCTATGACTACAGCATTGCATGCTGACTGTGGTGGTATCCTGCTATGACTACAGCATTGCATACTGACTGCGGTGGTATCCTGCTATGACTACAGCATTGCATGATGACTGTGGTTGTATCCTGCTATGACTACAGCATTGCATGCTGACTGTGGTGGTATCCTGCAATGACTACAGCATTGCATGCTGACTGTGGTGGTATCCTGCTATGACTACAGCATTGCTTGCTAACTGTGGTGGTATCCTGCTATGACTACCGCATTGCATGCTGACTGTGGTCGTTTCCTGCTATGATTCAAGCATTGCATGCTGACTTTGGTGGTATCCTGCTATGACTACAGCATTGTATGCTGACTGTGGTGGTATCCTGCTATGACTACAGCATTACATGCTGACTGTGGTGGTATCCTGCTATGACTACAGCATTGCATGCTGACTGTGGTGGTATCCTGCTATGACTACAGCATTGCATGCTGACTGTGGTTGTATCCTGCTATGACTATAGCAGTGCATGCTGACTATGGTGATATCCTGCTATGACTACAGCATTGCATACTGACTGTGGTGGTATCCTGCTGTGATTACAGCATTGCATCCTGACTGTGGTGGTATCCTGCTTTGACTACAGCATTGCATGCTGACTGGTGGTGTCCTGCTATGACTACAGCACTGCATACTGACTGTGGTGGTATCCTGCTATGACTACAGCATTGCATACTGACAGTGGTGGTATCCTGCTATGACTACAGCATTGCATTCTGACTGCGGTGGTCTCCTGCTATGACTACAGCATTGCATGCTGACTGGTGGTGTCCTTCTATGACTACAGTATTGCATGCTGACGGTGGTGGTATCCTGCTATGATTACAGCAGTGCATACTTACTGTGGTACCTGCTATGATTACAGCAGTGCATACTGACTGGTGTTACCTGCTATGATTACAGCAGTGGAAACTGCTGTTGTGGTACCTGCTATGATTACAGCAGTGCATATTGTCGTGGTACCTGCTATGATTACAGCAGTGCATACTGACTGTGGTGGGACCTGCTATGATGACAGCATTGCATACTGACTGTGGTGGTATCCTGCTATGACTACAGCATTGCATGCTGACTGTGGTTGTATCCTGCTTTGACTACAGCATTGCATGCTGACTGTGGTGTTATCCTGCTATGACTACAGCATTGCATGCTGACTGTGGTGGTATCCTGCTATGACTACAGCATTGCATACTGACTGTGGTGGTATCCTGCTATGACTACAGCATTGCATGATGACTGTGGTTGTATCCTGCTATGACTACAGCATTGCATGCTGACTGTGGTGGTATCCTGCAATGACTACAGCATTGCATGCTGACTGTGGTGGTATCCTGCTATGACTACAGCATTGCTTGCTAACTGTGGTGGTATCCTGCTATGACTACCGCATTGCATGCTGACTGTGGTCGTTTCCTGCTATGACTCAAGCATTGCATGCTGACTTTGGTGGTATCCTGCTATGACTACAGCATTGTATGCTGACTGTGGTGGTATCCTGCTATGACTACAGCATTACATGCTGACTGTGGTGGTATCCTGCTATGACTACAGCATTGCATGCTGACTGTGGTGGTATCCTGCTATGACTACAGCATTGCATGCTGACTGTGGTTGTATCCTGCTATGACTATAGCAGTGCATGCTGACTATGGTGATATCCTGCTATGACTACAGCATTGCATACTGACTGTGGTGGTATCCTGCTGTGATTACAGCATTGCATCCTGACTGTGGTGGTATCCTGCTTTGACTACAGCATTGCATGCTGACTGGTGGTGTCCTGCTATGACTACAGCACTGCATACTGACTGTGGTGGTATCCTGCTATGACTACAGCATTGCATACTGACAGTGGTGGTATCCTGCTATGACTACAGCATTGCATTCTGACTGCGGTGGTCTCCTGCTATGACTACAGCATTGCATGCTGACTGGTGGTTTCCTTCTATGACTACAGTATTGCATGCTGACGGTGGTGGTATCCTGCTATGATTACAGCAGTGCATACTTACTGTGGTACCTGCTATGATTACAGCAGTGCATACTGACTGGTGTTACCTGCTATGATTACAGCAGTGGAAACTGCTGTTGTGGTACCTGCTATGATTACAGCAGTGCATATTGTCGTGGTACCTGCTATGATTACAGCAGTGCATACTGACTGTGGTGGGACCTGCTATGATGACAGCATTGCATACTGACTGTGGTGGTATCCTGCTATGACTACAGCATTGCATGCTGACTGTGGTTGTATCCTGCTTTGACTACAGCATTGCATGCTGACTGTGGTGGTATCCTGCTATGACTACAGCATTGCATGCTGACTGTGGTGGTATCCTGCTATGACTACAGCATTGCATACTGACTGCGGTGGTATCCTGCTATGACTACAGAATTGCATGATGACTGTGGTTGTATCCTGCTATGACTACAGCATTGCATGCTGACTGTGGTGGTATCCTGCAATGACTACAGCATTGCATGCTGACTGTGGTGGTATCCTGCTATGACTACAGCATTGCTTGCTAACTGTGGTGGTATCCTGCTATGACTACCGCATTGCATGCTGACTGTGGTCGTTTCCTGCTATGACTCAAGCATTGCATGCTGACTTTGGTGGTATCCTGCTATGACTACAGCATTGTATGCTGACTGTGGTGGTATCCTGCTATGACTACAGCATTACATGCTGACTGTGGTGGTATCCTGCTATGACTACAGCATTGCATGCTGACTGTGGTGGTATCCTGCTATGACTACAGCATTGCATGCTGACTGTGGTTGTATCCTGCTATGACTATAGCAGTGCATGCTGACTATGGTGATATCCTGCTATGACTACAGCATTGCATACTGACTGTGGTGGTATCCTGCTGTGATTACAGCATTGCATCCTGACTGTGGTGGTATCCTGCTTTGACTACAGCATTGCATGCTGACTGGTGGTGTCCTGCTATGACTACAGCATTGCATACTGACTGTGGTGGTATCCTGCTATGACTACAGCATTGCATACTGACAGTGGTGGTATCCTGCTATGACTACAGCATTGCATTCTGACTGCGGTGGTCTCCTGCTATGACTACAGCATTGCATGCTGACTGGTGGTTTCCTTCTATGACTACAGTATTGCATGCTGACGGTGGTGGTATCCTGCTATGATTACAGCAGTGCATACTTACTGTGGTACCTGCTATGAATACAGCAGTGCATACTGACTGGTGGTACCTGCTATGATTACAGCAGTGGAAACTGCTGTTGTGGTACCTGCTATGATTACAGCAGTGCATATTGTCGTGGTACCTGCTGTGATTACAGCAGTGCATACTGACTGTGGTGGGACCTGCTATGATGACAGCATTGCATACTGACTGTGGTGGTATCCTGCTATGACTACAGCATTGCATGCTGACTGTGGTTGTATCCTGCTTTGACTACAGCATTGCATGCTGACTGTGGTGGTATCCTGCTATGACTACAGCATTGCATGCTGACTGTGGTGGTATCCTGATATGACTACAGCATTGCATACTGACTGCGGTGGTATCCTGCTATGACTACAGCATTGCATGATGACTGTGGTTGTATCCTGCTATGACTACAGCATTGCTTGCTGACTGTGGTTGTATCCTGCTATGACTATAGCAGTGCATGCTCACTGTGGTGGTATCCTGCTGTGACTACAGCATTGCATGCTGACTGTGGTGGTATCCTGCTATGACTACAGCATTGCATGCTGACTGTGGTGGTATCCTGCTATGACTACAGCATTGCATGCTGACTGTGGTGGTATCGTGCTATGACTATAGCAGTGCATGCTGACTATGGTGGTATCCTGCTATGACTACAGCATTGTGATGCTGACTGTGGTGGTATCCTGCTATGACTACAGCATTGCATGCTGACTGTGGTGGTATCCTGCTATGACTACAGCATTGCGTGCTGACTGTGGTGGTATCCTGCTATGACTACAGCATTGCATGCTGACTGTGGTCGTTTCCTGCTATGACTCAAGCATTGCATGCTGACTGTGGTGGTATCCTGCTATGACTACAGCATTGTATGCTGACTGTGGAGGTATCCTGCTATGACTACAGCATTACATGCTGACTGTGGTGGTATCCTGCTATGACTACATCATTGCATACTGACGGTGGTGGTATTCTGCTATGACTACACCATCGCATGCTGACTGTGGTGGTATCCTGCTATGACTACAGCATTGCATACTGACGGTAGTGGTATCCTGCTTTGACTACAGCATTGCATACTGACTGCGGTGGTATCCTTCTATGACTACAGCATTGCATGCTGACTGCCGTTGTATCCTGCTATGACTTCAGCATTGCATGCTGACTGTGGTTGTATCCTGCTATGACTATAGCAGTGCATGCTGACTATGGTGATATCCTGCTATGACTACAGCATTGCATACTGACTGTGGTGGTATTCTGCTATGATTACAGCATTGCATCCTGACTGTGGTGGTATCCTGCTTTGACTACAGCATTGCATGCTGACTGGTGGTGTCCTGCTATGACTACAGCATTGCATACTGACAGTGGTGGTATCCTGCTATGACTACAGCATTGCATACTGACTGCGGTGGTCTCCTGCTATGACTACAGCATTGCATGCTGACTGGTGGTTTCCTCCTATGACTACAGTAATGCATGCTGACGGTGGTGGTATCCTGCTATGATTACAGCAGTGCATACTTACTGTGGTACCTGCTATGATTACAGCAGTGCATACTGACTGGTGTTACCTGCTATGATTACAGCAGTGGAAACTGCTGTTGTGGTACCTGCTATGATTACAGCAGTGCATATTGTCGTGGTACCTGCTATGATTACAGCAGTGCATACTGACTGTGGTGGGACCTGCTATGATGACAGCATTGCATACTGACTGTGGTGGTATCCTGCTATGACTACAGCATTGCATGCTGACTGTGGTTGTATCCTGCTTTGACTACAGCATTGCATGCTGACTGTGGTGGTATCCTGCTATGACTACAGCATTGCATGCTGACTGTGGTGGTATCCTGCTATGACTACAGCATTGCATACTGACTGCGGTGGTATCCTGCTATGACTACAGCATTGCATGATGACTGTGGTTGTATCCTGCTATGACTACAGCATTGCATGCTGACTGTGGTGGTATCCTGCAATGACTACAGCATTGCATGCTGACTGTGGTGGTATCCTGCTATGACTACAGCATTGCTTGCTAACTGTGGTGGTATCCTGCTATGACTACCGCATTGCATGCTGACTGTGGTCGTTTCCTGCTATGACTCAATCATTGCATGCTGACTTTGGTGGTATCCTGCTATGACTACAGCATTGTATGCTGACTGTGGTGGTATCCTGCTATGACTACAGCATTACATGCTGACTGTGGTGGTATCCTGCTATGACTACAGCATTGCATGCTGACTGTGGTGGTATCCTGCTATGACTACAGCATTGCATGCTGACTGTGGTTGTATCCTGCTATGACTATAGCAGTGCATGCTGACTATGGTGATATCCTGCTATGACTACAGCATTGCATACTGACTGTGGTGGTATCCTGCTGTGATTACAGCATTGCATCCTGACTGTGGTGGTATCCTGCTTTGACTACAGCATTGCATGCTGACTGGTGGTGTCCTGCTATGACTACAGCATTGCATACTGACTGTGGTGGTATCCTGCTATGACTACAGCATTGCATACTGACAGTGGTGGTATCCTGCTATGACTACAGCATTGCATTCTGACTGCGGTGGTCTCCTGCTATGACTACAGCATTGCATGCTGACTGGTGGTTTCCTTCTATGACTACAGTATTGCATGCTGACGGTGGTGGTATCCTGCTATGATTACAGCAGTGCATACTTACTGTGGTACCTGCTATGATTACAGCAGTGCATACTGACTGGTGTTACCTGCTATGATTACAGCAGTGGAAACTGCTGTTGTGGTACCTGCTATGATTACAGCAGTGCATATTGTCGTGGTACCTGCTATGATTACAGCAGTGCATACTGACTGTGGTGGGACCTGCTATGATGACAGCATTGCATACTGACTGTGGTGGTATCCTGCTATGACTACAGCATTGCATGCTGACTGTGGTTGTATCCTGCTTTGACTACAGCATTGCATGCTGACTGTGGTGGTATCCTGCTATGACTACAGCATTGCATGCTGACTGTGGTGGTATCCTGCTATGACTACAGCATTGCATACTGACTGCGGTGGTATCCTGCTATGACTACAGAATTGCATGATGACTGTGGTTGTATCCTGCTATGACTACAGCATTGCATGCTGACTGTGGTGGTATCCTGCAATGACTACAGCATTGCATGCTGACTGTGGTGGTATCCTGCTATGACTACAGCATTGCTTGCTAACTGTGGTGGTATCCTGCTATGACTACCGCATTGCATGCTGACTGTGGTCGTTTCCTGCTATGACTCAAGCATTGCATGCTGACTTTGGTGGTATCCTGCTATGACTACAGCATTGTATGCTGACTGTGGTGGTATCCTGCTATGACTACAGCATTACATGCTGACTGTGGTGGTATCCTGCTATGACTACAGCATTGCATGCTGACTGTGGTGGTATCCTGCTATGACTACAGCATTGCATGCTGACTGTGGTTGTATCCTGCTATGACTATAGCAGTGCATGCTGACTATGGTGATATCCTGCTATGACTACAGCATTGCATAATAACTGTGGTGGTATCCTGCTGTGATTACAGCATTGCATCCTGACTGTGGTGGTATCCTGCTTTGACTACAGCATTGCATGCTGACTGGTGGTGTCCTGCTATGACTACAGCATTGCATACTGACTGTGGTGGTATCCTGCTATGACTACAGCATTGCATACTGACAGTGGTGGTATCCTGCTATGACTACAGCATTGCATTCTGACTGCGGTGGTCTCCTGCTATGACTACAGCATTGCATGCTGACTGGTGGTTTCCTTCTATGACTACAGTATTGCATGCTGACGGTGGTGGTATCCTGCTATGATTACAGCAGTGCATACTTACTGTGGTACCTGCTATGAATACAGCAGTGCATACTGACTGGTGGTACCTGCTATGATTACAGCAGTGGAAACTGCTGTTGTGGTACCTGCTATGATTACAGCAGTGCATATTGTCGTGGTACCTGCTGTGATTACAGCAGTGCATACTGACTGTGGTGGGACCTGCTATGATGACAGCATTGCATACTGACTGTGGTGGTATCCTGCTATGACTACAGCATTGCATGCTGACTGTGGTTGTATCCTGCTTTGACTACAGCATTGCATGCTGACTGTGGTGGTATCCTGCTATGACTACAGCATTGCATGCTGACTGTGGTGGTATCCTGATATGACTACAGCATTGCATACTGACTGCGGTGGTATCCTGCTATGACTACAGCATTGCATGATGACTGTGGTTGTATCCTGCTATGACTACAGCATTGCTTGCTGACTGTGGTTGTATCCTGCTATGACTATAGCAGTGCATGCTCACTGTGGTGGTATCCTGCTGTGACTACAGCATTGCATGCTGACTGTGGTGGTATCCTGCTATGACTACAGCATTGCATGCTGACTGTGGTGGTATCCTGCTATGACTACAGCATTGCATGCTGACTGTGGTGATATCCTGCTATGACTACAGCATTGCTTGCTGACTGTGTTGGTATCCTGCTATGACTACAGCATTGCATGCTGACTGTGGTCGTTTCCTGCTATGACTCAAGCATTGCATGCTGACTTTGGTGGTATCCTGCTATGACTACAGCATTGTATGCTGACTGTGGTGGTATCCTGCTATGACTATAGCATTACATGCTGACTGTGGTGGTATCCTGCTATGACTACAGCATTGCATGCTGACTGTGGTGGTATCCTGCTATGACTACAACATTGCATACTGACGGTGGTGGTATCCTGCTATGACTACAGCATTGCATGCTGACTGTGGTGGTATCCTGCTATGACTTCAGCATTGCATACTGACTGCGGTGGTATCCTGCTATGACTACAGCATTGCATGATGACTGCCGTTGTATCCTGCTATGACTTCAGCATTGCATGCTGACTGTGGTTGTATCCTGCTATGACTATAGCAGTGCATGCTGACTATGGTAATATCCTGCTATGACTACAGCATTGCATCCTGACTGGTGTTATCCTGCTATGACTACAGCATTGCATGCTGACTGGTGGTGTCCTGCTATGACTACAGCATTGCATCCTGACTGTGGTGGTATCCTGCTATGACTACAGCATTGCATACTGACAGTGGTGGTATCCTGCTATAACTACAGCATTGCATACTGACTGTGGTGGTCTCCTGCTATGACTACAGCATTGGATGCTGACTGGTGGTTTCCTGCTATGACTACAGTATTGCATGCTGACGGTGGTGGTATCCTGCTATGATTACAGCAGTGCATACTGACTGTGGTACCTGCTATGATTACACCAGTGCATACTGACTGTGGTGGGACCTGCTATGATGACAGCATTGCATACTGACTGTGGTGGTATCCTGCTATGACTACAGCATTGTATGCTGACTGTGGTGGTATCCTGCTATGACTACAGCATTGCTTGCTGACTGTGGTGGTATCCTGCTATGACTACAACATTGCATGCTGACTGTGGTGGTATCCTGCTATGACTATAGCATTGCATGCTGACTGTGGTTATATCCTGCTATGACTATATGAGTGCATGCTGACTATGGTGGTATCCTGCTATGACTACAGCCTTGCATACTGACTGTGGTGGTATTCTGCTATGATTACAGCATTGCATACTGACTGTGGTGGTATCCGGCTATGACTACAGCATTGCATGCTGACTGGTTGGTATCCTGCTATGACTACAGCATTGTGATGCTGACTGTGGTTGTATCCTGCTATGACTACAGCATTGCATGCTGACTGTGGTGGTATCGTGCTATGACTACAGCATTGCTTGCTGACTGGTGGTATCCTGCTATGACTACAGCATTGCATGCTCACTGTGGTGGTATCCTGCTATGACTACAGCATTGCATACTGACTGCAGTGGTATCCTTCTATAACTTCAGCATTGCATACTGACTGCGGTGGTATCCTGCTATGACTACAGCATTGCATGCTGACTGTAGTTGTATCCTGCTATGACTACAGCATTGCATGCTGACTGTGGTGGTAACCTGCTATGACTATAGCAGTGCATGCTGACTATGGTGGTATCCTGCTATGACTACAGCATTGTGATGCTGACTGTGGTGATATCCTGCTATGACTACAGCATTGCATGCTGACTGTGGTGGTATCCTGCTATGACTACAGCATTGCGTGCTGACTGTGGTGGTATCCTGCTATGACTACAGCATTGCATGCTGACTGTGGTCGTTTCCTGCTATGACTCAAGCATTGCATGCTGACTGTGGTGGTATCCTGCTATGACTACAGCATTGTATGCTGACTGTGGTGGTATCCTGCTATAACTACAGCATTGCATGCTGACTGTGGTAGTATCCTGCTATGACTACAGCATTGCATACTGCCGGTGGTGGTATCCTGCTATGACTACAGCATCGCATGCTGACTGTGGTGGTATCCTGCTATGACTACAGCATTGCATACTGACGGTAGTGGTATACTGCTATAACTACAGCATTGCATACTGACTGCGGTGGTATCCTGCTATGACTACAGCATTGCATGCTGACTGCCGTTGTATCCTGCTATGACTTCAGCATTGCATGCTGACTGTGGTTGTATCCTGCTATGACTATAGCAGTGCATGGGGACTATGGTGATATCCTGCTATGACTACAGCATTGCATACTGACTGTGGTGGTATCCTGCTATGATTACAGCATTGCATCCTGACTGTGGTGGTATCCTGCTTTGACTACAGCATTGCATGCTGACTGGTGGTGTCCTGCTATGACTACAGCATTGCATACTGACTGTGGTGGTATCCTGCTATGACTACATCATTGCATACTGACAGTGGTGGTATCCTGCTATGACTACAGCATTGCATACTGACTGCGGTGGTCTCCTGCTATGACTACAGCATTGCATGCTGACTGGTGGTTTCCTGCTATGACTACAGTATTGCATGCTGATGGTGGTGGTATCCTGCTATGATTACAGCAGTGCATACTTACTGTGGTACCTGCTATGATTACAGCAGTGCATACTGACTGGTGGTACCTGCTATGATTACAGCAGTGGAAACTGCTGTTGTGGTACCTGCTATGATTACAGCACTGCATATTGTCGTGGTACCTGCTATGATTACAGCAGTGCATACTGACTGTGGTGGGACCTGCTATGATGACAACATTGCATACTGACTGTGGTGGTATCCTGCTATGACTACAGCATTGCATGCTGACTGTGGTTGTATCCTGCTTTGACTACAGCATTGCATGCTGACTGTGGTGGTATCCTGATATGACTACAGCATTGCATGCTGACTGTGGTGGTATCCTGCTATGACTACATCATTGCATACTGACTGCGGTGGTATCCTGCTATGACTACAGCATTGCATGATGACTGTGGTTGTATCCTGCTGTGACTAAAGCATTGCATGCTGACTGTGGTGGTATCCTGCTATGACTACAGCATTGCATGCTGACTGTGATGGTATCCTGCAATGACTACAGCATTGCATGCTGACTGTGGTGGTATCCTGCTATGACTACAGCATTGTGATGCTGACTGTGGTTGTATCCTGCTATGACTACAGCATTGCATGCTGACTGTGGTGGTATCGTGCTATGACTACAGCATTGTATGCTGACTGTGGTGGTATCCTGCTATGACTACAGCATTGCATGCTGACTGTGGTGGTATTCTGCTATGACTACAGCATTGCATACTGACTGCAGTGGTATCCTTCTATAACTTCAGCATTGCATACTGACTGCTGTGGTATCCTGCTATGACTACAGCATTGCATGCTGACTGTGGTGGTATCCTGCTATGACTATAGCAGTGCATGCTGACTATGGTGGTATCCTGCTATGACTACAGCATTGTGATACTGACTGTGGTGGTATCCTGCTATGACTACAGCATTGCATGCTGACTGTGGTGGTATCCTGCTATGACTACAGCATTGCGTGCTGACTGTGGTGGTATCCTGCTATGACTACAGCATTGCATGCTGACTGTGGTCGTTTCCTGCTATGACTCAAGCATTGCATGCTGACTGTGGTGGTATCCTGCTATGACTACAGCATTGTATGCTGACTGTGGTGGTATCCTGCTATGACTACAGCATTACATGCTGACTGTGGTGGTATCCTGCTATGACTACAGCATTGCATGCTGACTGTGGTGGTATCCTGCTATGACTACAGCATTGCATACTGACGGTGGTGGTATCCTGCTATGACTACAGCATTGCATGCTGACTGTGGTGGTATCCTGCTATGACTACAGCATTGCATACTGACGGTAGTGGTATCCTGCTATGACTACAGCATCGCATGCTGACTGTGGTGGTATCCTGCTATGACTACAGCATTGCATACTGACGGTAGTGGTATCCTGCTATGACTACAGCATTGCATACTGACTGTGGTGGTATCCTGCTATGACTACAGCATTGTGATGCTGACTGTGGTTGTATCCTGCTATGACTACAGCATTGCATGCTGACTGTGGTGGTATTGTGCTATGACTACAGCATTGTATGCTGACTGTGGTGGTATCCTGCTATGACTACAGCATTGCATGCTGACTGTGGTGGTATCCTGCTATGACTACAGCATTGCATACTGACTGCAGTGGTATCCTTCTATAACTTCAGCATTGCATACTGACTGCTGTGGTATCCTGCTATGACTACAGCATTGCATGCTGACTGTAGTTGTATCCTGCTATGACTACAGCATTGCATGCTGACTGTGGTGGTATCCTGCTATGACTATAGCAGTGCATGCTGACTATCGTGGTATCCTGCTATGACTACAGCATTGTGATACTGACTGTGGTGGTATCCTGCTATGACTACAGCATTGCATGCTGACTGTGGTGGTATCCTGCTATGACTACAGCATTGCGTGCTGACTGTGGTGGTATCCTGCTATGACTACAGCATTGCATGCTGACTGTGGTCGTTTCCTGCTATGACTCAAGCATTGCATGCTGACTGTGGTGGTATCCTGCTATGACTACAGCATTGTATGCTGACTGTGGTGGTATCCTGCTATGACTACAGCATTACATGCTGACTGTGGTGGTATCCTGCTATGACTACAGCATTGCATGCTGACTGTGGTGGTATCCTGCTATGACTACAGCATTGCATACTGACGGTGGTGGTATCCTGCTATGACTACAGCATCGCATGCTGACTGTGGTGGTATCCTGCTATGACTACAGCATTGCATACTGACGGTAGTGGTATCCTGCTATGACTACAGCATTGCATACTGACTGCGGTGGTATCCTGCTATGACTACAGCATTGCATGCTGTCTGCCGTTGTATCCTGCTTTGACTTCAGCATTGCATGCTGACTGTGGTTGTATCCTGCAATGACTATAGCAGTGCATGCTGACTATGGTGATATCCTGCTATGACTACAGCATTGCATACTGACTGTGGTGGTATCCTGCTATGATTACAGCATTGCATCCTGACTGTGGTGGTATCCTGCTTTGACTACAGCATTGCATGCTGACTGGTGGTGTCCTGCTATGACTACAGCATTGCATACTGACTGTGGTGGTATCCTGCTATGACTACAGCATTGCATACTGACTGTGGTGGTATCCTGCTATGACTACAGCATTGCATACTGACTGCGGTGGTCTCCTGCTATGACTACAGCATTGCATGCTGACTGGTGGTTTCCTGCTATGACTACAGTATTGCATGCTGACGGTGGTGGTATGATGCTATGATTACAGCAGTGCATACTTACTGTGGTACCTGCTATGATTACAGCAGTGCATACTGACTGGTGGTACCTGCTATGATTACAGCAGTGGAAACTGCTGTTGTGGTACCTGCTATGATTACAGCAGTGCATATTGTCGTGGTACCTGCTATGATTACAGCAGTGCATACTGACTGTGGTGGGACCTGCTATGATGACAGCATTGCATACTGACTGTGGTGGTATCCTGCTATGACTACAGCATTACATGCTGACTGTGGTTGTATCCTGCTTTGACTACAGCATTGCATGCTGACTGTGGTGGTATCCTGCTATGACTACAGCATTGCATGCTGACTGTGGTGGTATCCTGCTATGACTACAGCATTGCATACTGACTGTGGTGGTATCCTGCTATGACTGCAGCATTGCATGATGACTGTGGTTGTATCCTGCTATGACTACAGCATTGCATGCTGACTGTGGTTGTATCCTGCTATGACTATAGCAGTGCATGCTCACTGTGGTGGTATCCTGCTGTGACTACAGCATTGCATGCTGACTGTGGTGGTATCCTGCTATGACTACAGCATTGCATGCTGACTGTGGTAGTATCCTGCAATGACTACAGCATTGCATGCTGACTGTGGTGGTATCCTGCTATGACTACAGCATTGCTTGCTGACTGTGGTGGTATCCTGCTATGACTACAGCATTGCATGCTGACTGAGGTCATTTCCTGCTATGACTCAAGCATTGCATGCTGACTTTGGTGGTATCCTGCTATGACTACAGCATTGTATGCTGACTGTGGTGGTATCCTGCTTTGACTACAGCATTACATGCTGACTGTGGTGGTATCCTGCTATGACTACAGCATTGTATGCTGACTGTGGTGGTATCCTGCTATGACTACAGCATTGCATGCTGACTGTGGTGGTATCCTGCTATGACTTCAGCATTGCATACTGACTGCGGTGGTATCCTACTATGACTACAGCATTGCATGCTGACTGCCGTTGTATCCTGCTATGACTTCAGCATTGCATGCTGACTGTGGTTGTATCCTGCTATGACTATAGCAGTGCATGCTGACTATGGTAATATCCTGCTATGACTACAGCATTGCATCCTGACTGGTGTTATCCTGCTATGACTACAGCATTGCATGCTGACTGGTGGTGTCCTGCTATGACTACAGCATTGCATACTGACTGTGGTGGTATCCTGCTATGACTACAGCATTGCATACTGACAGTGGTGGTATCCTGCTATGACTACAGCATTGAATACTGACTGCGGTGGTCTCCTGCTATAACTACAGCATTGGATGCTGACTGGTGGTTTCCTGCTATGACTACAGTATTGCATGCTGACGGTGGTGGTATCCTGCTATGATTACAGCAGTGCATACTGACTGTGGTACCTGCTATGATTACAGCAGTGCATACTGACTGGTGGTACCTGCTATGATTACAGCAGTGCATATTGTTGTGGTACCTGCTATGATTACACCAGTGCATACTGACTGTGGTGGGACCTGCTATGATGACAGCATTGCATACTGACTGTGGTGGTATCCTGCTAGGACTACAGCATTGCATTCTGACTGTGGTGGTATCCTGCTATGATTACAGCAGTGCATACTGACTGTGGTACCTGCTATGATTACATCAGTGCATAGTGACTGGTGGTACCTGCTATGATTACAGCAGTGCATATTGTTGTGGTACCTGCTATGATTACACCAGTGCATACTGACTGTGGTGGGACCTGCTATGATGACAGCATTGCATACTGACTGTGGTGGTATCCTGCTATGACTACAGCATTGCATTCTGACTGTGGTGGTATCCTGCTATGACTACAGCATTGCTTGCTGACTGTGGTGGTATCCTGCTATGACTACAACATTGCATGCTGACTGTGGTGGTATTCTGCTATGACTACAGCATTGCATGCTGACTGTGGTTGTATCCTGCTATGACTATAGCAGTGCATGCTGACTATGGTGGTATCCTGCTATGACTACAGGATTGCATACTGACTGTGGTGGTATTCTGCTATGACTACAGCATTGCATACTGACTGTGGTGGTATCCGGCTATGACTACAGCATTGCATGCTGACTGGTCGTATCCTGCTATGACTACAGCATTGTGATGCTGACTGTGGTTGTATCCTGCTATGACTACAGCATTGCATGCTGACTGTGGTGGTATCGTGCTATGACTACAGCATTGCTTCGTGACTGGTGGTATCCTGCTATGACTACAGCATTGCATGCTGACTGTGGTGGTATCCTGCTATGACTACACCATTGCATGCTGACTGTGGTGGTATCCTGCTATGACTACAGCATTGCATACTGACTGTAGTGGTATCCTGCTATGACTACAGCATTGCATGCTGACTGTTGTGGTATCCTGCTATGACTACAGCATTGCATACTGACTGCAGTGGTATCCTGCTATGACTTCAGCATTGCATACTGACTGCGGTGGTATCCTGCTATGACTACACCATTGCATTGCTCGGGGCTGGTGCAGGAAGTGGAATCCCCGTCATGGTTGTTCAAGACCATTGTCATCGCCATCTCGTCGTCATCACCATGTCCTCATTGTCGTCTCCGTCTTCACCATCCCGGGGTGCGGACATTATTTCCCCCTCTATCAGCCCATGGGGGGCTTCCATTTTATGGGAGTCTGCGATTTTGCATTGATTTCCGCAAGCAGAACACATTTTCTGTGGCGGACGCATATCCACTCCCTTGGATGGATGACTCCTTGGATGCTTTGTTGTGTACACGGTTCTTTTTAACCCTCGATTTGTTGTCCGGGTTTTGGCACTTGCCTTTGGATGAAGAATCCAAGCCTAAAACCATGTGACTTTACCGAAAAAACTAAGAATATACCCCAAGGATTGTTCCAAGTTAATTGCCTCCCTATGGGGCTGCAATCGGCTTCTGCCACATTCCAGCAGCTTATGGAAATGGTCTTGGCAGGTCTTCAATGGGACTTGTGCCTCATTTACCTGGACGATGGCATTGTATTCGGGGACACATTTCAGGAGCATATTCTTGGTTCTTTTGGTAAAATCACGTAGATAGAAAAATATAAATAAGAAAATTTTAATACATTTTTTAAAAAAATAATAAAAATAATGATGAATTAAATATTATGAAAGCAAAAAAACACAATGAAAATAAAAAATAAAAATAGTAAAATAAAATTATAAATAAATTAAAAAGAATAAATACAAAAAACCTAAGACGTTTCGATCACAATACAAGTGTTCTTCATCAGGCGGAGAGAAAAGAGGCGGCAAGCCTCCAAATGTATAAGGGTTCCAAAGTGAGTGGGCGGGGGACGAGAGCTGCGCAAGCAACACGCTAATGCAGGAGCTTGTGCAGCGCAACCAGCATGGGCGGGGTAGCCAGTCAGCCAGCGGTAATGTAGGAGCAGACAATGGGGGGGAGGAAGGGGGCAGAGATAGGGGGAGAGGATGGTGGAGGGGGGGTCAGAAATAGGGGGGGAGCAGGGGGTAGAGATGGGGGGGGCATTTCAACTCGCTCCACACATCCACACTACTGACGGTAAAGGTTGACAAGAAAACACAAGTCATGACCCAAAGTGGTTGATGACATCTTTCCAATGATTGCTGGGTTTAAAACCGTCGTCTCGGTTGAAATTGTGACTGTGTCTGTATATATGGATGGCTTCGTGAACGAATCTTTGTTGATAGTCAGTCGGCTTGGAAAGTACCATTGTCTTAGAGAAATCAATTTCATGTGAGCCAGCTGCATTAAAGTAATGATCAGCCACGACAGAAGTATTGGTCCTGTCGTGTTTGAGATCTGCCTTATGTTCAAGAACACGGTCAGAGACATGTTGCTTAGTTTCCCCAATGTAACTGCTGCTACAAATACAGCTTAGTTTGTAGACGTCGGGATATTGCATGTCAGGAATTTTGTCCTTCACAGATGGGATCAGGTCACAAATTTTATGCACTGTGTTAAATCGAACCTGGATCTTGTGTTTGTTCATTATTTTGGAAATATTTTTGGTTACCCCTGCTATGTATGGCAAGGTGATGGTTTTGATTGGATCCTCAGATGGCTCCTTCACGGTTGGGGTGATGGCTTTGTGGATAGTGTAGTCAGAATATCCATTCGCCTTGAGAGCTTGGTGTACGTGCTTGAGTTCACTGGTCAGGTGTTCATGGTCGGGGATACATTGAGCTCTATGGTGTAGCGTTTTGATGAGGGCATTTTTCTGGGATGGATGGTGGTGGGAATCAGGTTTACTTTCGTGTAGACAGAGTGGCTCATTGAGCCATCTGGTCTCATGCCATCTTTTTCTATCTCCATAGTGAATTTGTTTGCTGGGTGTATGGAATTGATGTGGTTGAGGAATTATTTCAGAGCTGGTCGGCCATGTGGCCAGATGACAAACGTGTCATCCACGTACGTCTTCCACAAAGACGGGCGTAGAGTGGATGCCTGGATGGCGTCCGTCTAAAATTTTTCCATTCAAATGTTGGCCACAACCGGAGATGAGGGAGAACCCATTGGGGTGCCTTCAGTTTGTTTGTAGAATGGTCCATTCCAAGTGAAGACTGTATTGGTGAGGCAGTGTCTCATCAGGGCTGTTACATCAGCATTCAGTCCTTGTTGGACCAAATCTTCAATTATTGCAATGGTATCGGGCACAGGAACTTTGGTGAACAAAGAAACTACATTGAAACTAACGAGCAAATCACCTGGGGACAGTGAAACCAGGTGAGCTGAGTTAAGAATAGAAGAGGTGGTCTTGCCAGTGAATGGTGCAAGGTCTCCGACAGATATCGGGCCAGTTTGTAGGTGCGTGAGTCAATGGTGGAGACGATGAGACGAAGGGGTATACCTTCTTCATGGATTTTTAGTAAGCCATATTTTAATTTGTAATTTACATTTAATTTTACAATTTTAACTTTTTATTTTTATTGTTTTTTTCTTTCTTTTATTATTATTATTTTTTTTTTATTTCTTTTTGTTTCTATATACGTGATTTTACCGAAAGAACCAAGAATATGAATTCCTGCAGTCACGAACGTTTTAAGTCAAAGTTTCAGGAGCATTTATAAGCATCTGCGGTTCGTGTTTGTCTCAGAGTCCGTAAAACTTTGCTAATGCTGAAGCGTGACTTCTATTGGCCCGGTATGATGGATCATGTATACTACATGGTGAAATGTTGTACTGACTGCACACGCCACAAGCCACTATCACAAATATCACGGTGTCTCAAATTAACGAGCTAGTCAAATTAGATGTTCTCGGGCCATTCCCACTACTCAGAGGGGAAAACATTTCTCCTGGTCGGGGTGGAATATCTTTCCCGGTGGCCGATGGCATGGCCTCTGCCAGACCAGTCGGCCACATCCATTGCGGACAAATTTCTGCACGTCTACGTAATGGATAAAGGAGCTCCTGAACAACTTATTACAGATCAGGGGTGGAATTTTTCTTCTAAATTGTTATGGGAGGTGTGTGACTCGCTGGGTACAAGAAAAATTAGAACTTCGCTCTACCATCCTCAGACGGATGGGATGGTGGAACGCTTGCACAGGACTCTTATGTCCATGTTGTGCCAAAGAGTTAATGAGGTGCAGTTGGACTGGAATTTGCACATCCCCGGTGTCCTGGCTGCATATAGATTGGCCCATCATGCTTTAACAGGATTCTCCCCGTTTAATATCATGTACAGGAGGGAGAGTGATCCCCCCATGGAAGCACAGTTGGGCATGGACTTGGGTAAAAAGAGGGCCGTCATGCCCATGCCCATGCAGGTCATGCTTAGGCGTTTGAAGGAGGCGCGGGAGGCGTCTCAGGAAAATTCGGCCACACGGCAGCATGCAAATGAGAAGCTCGTGGGGCAACGGGAGTCCGGGGCCCCATGGACAACTGGGGACAAGGCGTCGTTGCATTGTCCCCAGGTGTCCCTGGGTATGTCCCCTAAATTATACTGGCCGTTGCAGGGCCCTGTTGAGGTGATCAAGGTCAAGAGGCCGCAGTTTGTGTATATACAGGTCGGTCGCCATCGCTATTTTGTGCACCCGTCACGGTTAAAACCCTATGTTCCACCCTATTAGATAGTTCATCTCCATCTCCAGAGCGGCGGGCGTCGGATGTGTCCGACGAGTCGGGGCGACTGAGCCCAGAAGCTGAAGTCCAGGGATCCCCCGGCAGCGCTTCCGTGTGAAGGACCGTGCATGGAAGCCCAGTTGCCATCTTCTTCTCCCAGGGAGGAGCCGCACCCTTTAGGCCATTTGTGATGTTCCGGTGGTTCCCAGCGCGCAAGTTCCTGCTCGTGGTGGGGGACTGGCGTCGAGGACTCGCTCCAAGAGTGCTTCGTTTGCGCTGAACAGCTCCCTTCCCATCATGACAATTGTGTTCCGACGTCATCCGGCTGGTGGCCACCACCGCAAGCCAGACTGCAGCTTCCGTTTGATCTGGGATCCACCCTAATGCTCGTGACTGCGGCGTGCCTGCGGACGTCATGAATTGTTGCACTTCCCTCACGGTTCTGGTTAAATAATTACGGGGTCTTGTTGCTGATGTCCGCTAACCCCTGTTAAAGTAATTATGTTAGCCGAGACAGCTGTTTTTTTTTTTTCATGGGGGAGGGGTGATGTAGGGGTATAGCTCTGGCTGCTGGTGGCCACCCGCGTGCGCGGGCGAAACAACCACTGGTTCCCGCGTGGGCGCGGCGGTGGAAGGCGACCCATCCGCCTGCAGCCCCTGCGCTGCGGATCCTCCGGCGGGTGCAGCCAGCCCAATTTGGATGACCAGCTGTGCAGCAGAGGAGAACAGTTGTCCGAGGCACCCGGTGAGTTCGCGTGATCCCTCGTCGGCCGCTGCCTCAGGACACATGGCCGGGTTCCCGGATTCCGGGGCTGTTAAGGGGATAACGTTTCTGTTATCATCGTTCTCTGAGGACACTACACGTGGGTTCTTCCACGTCGCTGCTTTCAATATCAATATTTTTTTTCTTTCCGTTTCTAGCACCAAATGTAGTGACTCAATTCGGAGACAGTAAGACTTTGAGGCACTTATTTTATTTCAAAAGGACCTTCAGGATGACACACACCTGACGTGGGTGAACACTATTATTATTAAGTCTGTCTATTGTCAGCAACCACTACTCAGTTAGAACTGTTGGTAGGCTGTCTGACTAGCCGCGCCCCATGATGGTGAAGATGGAGACGACGACGAGGAGATGGTGATGACGACGAGATGGTGACGACGATGTACTTGAGAAGCACGATGGGGATCCCACTTCCAGCAACAGCCCCGAGGTCCAGCTGAGAGAATGACGATGTGCTCTATCTTTTTGAATTGAGAAAGCTCAAAGTGCTCATCCTTACCGATGTTGCTAGTAGGTGACTTAGCGTTTTTAAGGATTGCAGCGATTTCCGATCTTGCCACGTCTGCAGTAATATGTCCCAAACCCTTAAGGTCTCCTTAGACCTGGGCAATGATATCATCAACTGGGATGTGTTTAGGGGTGACTGCAAAATTCAACCCTTTGGCTAGAACCGATTTTAGGCTGTCGGAAATTGGACTGTTACTCTGAATGATAACAATCGTGTCAACCTCTAACTTTGTTGTAGCTGATGTTTTCACGGAAAAATTTGTTACAGATGCCATACAGGCATGCACTGTATGTCCGTCCTTGTGGAAGAGGTACGCAGATGACACGTTCGTCATCTGGCCATGTGACCGACCAGCTCTGAACCAGTTCCTCAACCAATTCCATACACCCAGCCATCAAATTCACCATGGAGGTGGAAAAGGATGGCAAGTTACCATTCTTGGATGTTTTAATCGAAAAGAGACCAGATGACTCAATGGGACACTGTCTACAGGAAAGCCACCCATATGAATGCCTACCTAAAACCTGACTCCCACCACCATCCATCCCAGAAGAATTCCCTCATCAAAACTCTACACCATAGAGCTCGATGTATTTCCGACCATCATCTCCTAGCCAGTGAACTGGAACACGTACACCAAGCTCTCAAGATGAATGGATATTCAGACTACACAATGCTTAAAGCTATCACCCCAACCGCTGAGAAAGAACCATCTGAGGACCCAATCAATACCGTCACCTTGCCATACATAGCAGGGGTCACCAAAAATATTTCCAAAATCATTCATAATCTGCGAAGGATGTGATCTCTGACATGCAATACCCCGGCGTCTACAAACTAAGCTGTGTCTGTGGCAGTAGTTACATTGGGGAAACTAAGCGACATGTCTCGGACCGTGTTCGGGAACATAAGGCAGATCTGAAACATGGTAGGACCAATACCTCGGCTGTGGCTGATCACTGTTTAAATGCGATGAGCTCACACGAAATTGATTTATCCAAAACGAAAATACTTTGCAAACCCACCGGCTATCACCAAAGATTCGTTCATGAAGCCATCCAGATATATAGACACAGACACAATTTCAACCGAGAATATGGGTACAAACTGAGCAATCATTTGAAGGACGTTATTAACCAGTTCAAGTCATAACTGGCTGTGATGTTTCCATCCTACCTTCCGATGTTAGTTGTTATTTTCGACTTTCTGATTTTACATTAATAGGTTAAATGTCTCACACTAACACAGCCACCATCGCTCACGTCCTCGACATCGCGGCGGCTTTGCAATCTTACATTAACATGCTAATCTCTCACATTACAATAGCCACCTCTGTGCCCTCGGCGTTGAAGTCGCCCTCCCATCTTACATTAACATGCAAATTTCTCATTTAACATCACTAGCCCTGCCCACTTTGTTTATGACCCTTGGGCTACACCCATTTCAAACCTATAAAAAGTCTGCCTCAGCAGCTTTCCCCCTCCTTTTTCCTCCTGATGACGATTGCTTATGTTGCGATCGAAACGTCATAGTTTTTTGTTTTATAATTTTGTTCTGCGTGACTTTACCAAAAGATACTCTTTGGTTCTTTCGAAAAGGAACGTAGGTATAAAAATAAAAAAATAAAAATTATATATCACGACGTTTCGATTGCAACACAATCGGTCATTCTCAGACAGAAAAAAATAATCCAGCAATGGAACTGAAGAACCACCGGGCCATACCTACGTAACTTTTACCGAAATAACCAAAAAGTATGGATTCCTGCAGTCACGAAAGCTTTAAGCCATGGTTTATGCTCCTTAATAAATGAAGACACCAAAACGTCTTGACCGCTTACGACGTATGGTGCCTCGTCAGCAGCATCGGGCTCCCTTGAATCAGTGTTGGTGAACTGCCGATATTACACAGACTCTCGTCTTGAAATGGGGGATGAGTTGAGAAAATCTAGAAATCCACGTGGAGGACAAATAGAGTGGACTTTGAACGTTGGAATGTAAGCTCGTGGATTATTGCATTGCGCGGGTGCATTGGGATATTGCGGGGACAGTGGCTTCCACACAGAACTTCGATGTGGGGTCTATCTCCGTTAGATTATTGGGCAAGTTGTAACACAGGGGCGCGTTGAATATGGAAGACTACATACTCTAATCTCCGCTAACAGATTATATCCTCATGTTTGCGTCAGGATAAACAATTCATACATTACAGCCTATGGTGCTACACATTTCAGGTTGCGGTAGTGCTATGGTTAACGTGCTGTGATACAAACCCGGCAATCCAGGTTCGATTCCCGTTCACGGTCAACACCTGCGATGGTTATCTGAACCGGTCCCAGGCCTCCCCTTGGTCGACTTAGCCTTAAATGAGTACCTAGTGCGGTTTGTAGTAAGCTTCGCCACTGAGGAGACAAAGGCGGCTGGGAATGGTGCTGTTAAGGCTTCAGCGGGGATCTTTGTCTTTGTTTGCTACACAGCATAGGTCGGCCTCTGTAGAGGAGGCAGAGGAGCAGGCTCGTGAAGGACGCTACTGGGCAGTGCCAGGGTAGGTGCACTGTGAGTCTATTGGGCAGTTGGAGGCCGTCACCCTCTAACAACAGCAGAGGTTGGAGGAGCAACGCTCAGAACTAGCATCATCAGGCGGCAGCAAGCATTGTGTATAAATTCACCTGTTTTGGTCTTAAGGAAAATCGTGCAAAATATAGAAAAGGTAAGAAAGTCACAAAACATAAATACATAACCAAACAAATTATGAAGTCCAAATTTGCAACACTGAATGCATTCTTGGGGCAAGGCAGCAAAACAAAAAACAATAGTCCCAGATTTCAATTTAAAGCTTTCATGACTGCAATGATTCATCTTCTTTGGTTCTTTCGGTAAAGTCACGTAGAATGAGAATAAAATAATAAATTGATAAAATAAAATGACGCAATAATATTCTCATCAGAAGGCCGATGTGTTGTGGCCGAAACGTCGTGAGAATATTATTGTGTTATTTTATTTTTCGATTTAAAGCTTTCGTGACTGCAATGATTCATCTTCTTTGGTTCTTTCGGTAAAGTCACGTAGAATGAGAATAAAATAATAAATTGATAAAATAAAATAACACAATAATATTCTCACGACGTTTCGGCCACAACACAAGCGGCCTTCATCAGGTGAAGGGAGCGAGACTGTCTGGTAGGACAGCGCTGGAGTGAGAGAGCCACGTTCAGATCACGGCTTTTAAGCTGTGTGAGAGGAACAAAGAGCCCTCAAATTTCCGTACCACGGATAGCTACGGGCCCCGTTCAGACGGACGAGTTCGTCCATGGTCGGAACAGAGGAGGGGGAGAGAGACAGCTGCGAAGCCCTAGTATACTCCATGTTGTAAACCATACCATTAACCGTGGTGTGAGAGGTATTAAGAGGCAATGCTGGCGAAAGAGCTGCGGTCTGAAGGTCATCGTAAAATTACAATTAATTAAGAACAGAAATGATTTAACACATCTTTCCAGTGGTTACTAAGCCTGAATCCATCTTCTCGGTTGAAATTGTCTCTGTGCTTGTATATGTGAATGGCCTCATGAACGAATCTCTCATGGTAGCCAGTTGGTTTGCAAAGAACCTCCGTCTTGGAGAAGTCAATGTCATGTGAGCCCACTGAATTGTAACAGTGATCTGCCACGGCAGAGGAGTTCGTCTTACCGTGTTTCAAGTCTGCTTTATGTTCGCGGATGCGGTCCGAGATATGTCTTTTGGTTTCTCCAATGTAGCTACTACCACAGAGGCACTTTAGTTTGTAAACGCCCGGGTACTGTATGTCTGGAAGAGCATCTTTTACAGATGGAACTAAATCACGGATTTTGTGTACTGTGTTGAATCGGACCTGGATCTTGTGTTTATTCAGGATTTTGGAGATCTTTTTAGTGACCCCTGCAATGTAGGGTAAGGTGATGGTTTTGAGTGGCTCCACAAGAGGATCCTTCTTCATGACTGGAGTGATGGCTTTGCGGATTGTGTAGTCGGAGTAGCCATTAGCCCTGAGAGCCTGGTGTACGTGCTTGAGTTCACTGGTAATGTGTTCCTGGTCGGAAATGCATTGGACTCTATGGTATAGAGTCTTGATGAGGCAGTTCTTCTGGGATGGATGGTGGTGGGAATCTGGTTTCAAGTAAGCATCTGTATGGGTAGCTTTCCTGTAGACAGAGTGGCTCATTGAACCATCATGTCTCCTTTTAATTAAGACATCCAGAAAGGGTAGTTTGCCATCTTTTTTTATCAATTTATTATTTTATTCTCATTCTACGTGACTTTACCGAAAGAACCAAAGAAGAATAGTCCCAGACTTCACCAAAACAACAACACACTGCACATGAACATTGAACTATCGATGCATGAGGGGCAAGGATCAAGGATACAAATCACATCTGCAATTTCTTTTGTGTCCAGCAACTCCGATTATAACGTTTGGTTCCGTACTATGCAAAATTAGTTAAATGTACAACAGTTATAGTCTGCAACGTCAAAGGCTTGGTCACCTATTCATATTTTTGTTTGAGGAAGAGTTAAATGGAAATTTGATGCACGTCTTATGTTTCTTGGGTTAATGAATTAGCTAAGTGCAACACAGATTTGCCAATACGGGTTTTATGAATGACCAGGGCCCACTTTAGATGTCTTCTTGCATCAAGGCGATGTGAGACTGGATTGTAAGATGTTTAAGTCGAGGGAACACCTAGCCTGGCATGCAATCGGTGTGTTTGGTAGCTGCACGACTATCTGATGAGCTCTCGGGTTGGAAAACGCGTGGCGCATCGTGCCAATGCGCGACGTTTCGCCTGCCCAGTTCCTCAGGAAGCTCGCTCGCTCCAGGCACGTGGGGCGCAACATTCATGCGGTACAACAAATAAAAGATCCCCCGCGTAGGCTTAACAGACCGTTGGGGCAAGTGCTGTTACGGAGCACCGCCTATGAAGGCCAGCACGGCACGTGGGGTTGGGTGGCCAGCTCCACCCCCGGCCGCCTTTGTCTCTCCCGAGTGGCGATGTTTACACATCGCACCAGGTACTCATTTGAGGCTGAGTCGACCTAGAAGAGGCCCAGGACCGGTTCACATAATCGAACTCGGGTCGCCAGGATCTTAGCGCAAAATACACTATTTTCAAATGAATATGAGTTTTAGTCCATGTTAATTTATGGCCATATGTATGCCTATATATATTGATAAATATTAATAATGTTGTTCATTTACAGAGATGCAGAGTTAAATTGAGACTATATGGATGAATAAAACAAGATACAGAGAAGTCAGCAAAGTGACATTCTATCAGCAATGCCATCCATTCAGAGCATCGGCTCGATAACCGATGTGCCACCGCTCCCCACACGCGGTACAACGCACACCTGTGAACATCGATCGGAGAATTCGTAGCCTCTTTGTAGATGCCATTCCGGATAAAGCCCTCTCTCCATGAGTGTTACTGTGTTCTTTACTTTGCCACGGTTCGGTAAAGGGGTCGGTGCCTCAGGGACCGGCCGTTCAAGTACTCACTACTGACGTTAGCATTGCGCTCTCTTGCTCGTCACTAAGCGAGCATTGGATCCAGCAGCGGATTGACGAGATTGCCGGTGCGCCTCTCATTGCTGCCTCGGGTGTAACTGCTGCTGCATTCCCCATCCCAGTAAAAAGTCATTATCTTTGTTCAATCTATAACTATAGACTTAAAAGTTACAATGTAAATTCTAGATTTAAAGCTTTCGTGACTGCTAGGATCCATACTCTTTGGTTCTATTGGGTAAAGTCACGTAGGTGAAAATAAAATAACAAAAAATCACGACGTTTCGGCCACGACACAAGCGGCCTTCATCAGGTGAAGGGACGAGACTGTCTGGAGGACAGCGCTGGAGTGGAAGAAGCCACGCTTAGATCGCGATCTTTAAGCTGTGTGAGAAGAAAAAAGGCCAAGTGCCTTGACAAAGGAATTGGCATATAATTTAGCATTGAAATGGCTCATTGAAATAGCTAAGTTAAAGTATACACATCCGCAGAGGTACCCCTTGACAAAGGAATTAGCATCGAATTTAGCATTGAAATGGCTGAGTGATTAGCTTGTAACTGGTCACAGAAATAGCTACGTTAAAGTTAGAGCATATACGTTCACCGAGGCACCTAGTACTCATCAAACAGGAGAATTTAGCGAAACACAACCACGCTCAGACATCGGACCTGTGTGCGAGCAAACAAGGTGTTCTGACAAAGAAATTAGCATAAAAATTAGCATTTGATTGTCGGATTTTAGGAAAGAGGTGGTGTACGTGCCGGTGGACTCGCAGTTTTGCGCGGGGGGGGGAAGGGGGGAGGGGGGAGTTTACCTATTGACGGTGTGAAAAGGGGGAATTTATAAGAGCTGCGAAAGTTTGGGGTACCACTACTTGAAAAATATACTGTACCATTGAAATTAGTTTAATGTTTAGTTCGATTTAGAACATCTTTCCAATGGATGCTTAATTTGAAACCATCCTCTCGGTTGAAATTGTGTCTGCGTTTGTAGATCTGAATTTCTTCATGAACAAATCTCTGATAAAAGCCCGTGGGTTTGCAAAGAACCTTGGTATCGGAGAAAATTATATCGTGATCCCCCACAGCGTTGTAACATTGATCAGCCACGGCAGAAGAATTCGTTTTGCCGTGTTTCAAATCTGATTTGTGCTCGCGAATTTGGTCAGAGACATGTCGCTTTGTCTCACCGATGTAGCAATCACCGCAGGTACAACTCAATTTGTAAACCCGGGGTACTGTAAATCAGGAATGACATCCTTCACGGATGGGATCAGATCACGAATTTTGTGTACTGTATTTAACCGGACCTGGATCTTGTGTTTGTTTAGAATTTTGGAAATCTTTTTAGTAACGCCTGCTATATATGAAGTGTGATGGTTTTGACCGGAGTATCAAGTGGTTGTTTCTGTATGGAGGGAGAGACAGCTTGGCGGATGGTACGGTCAGAGTAACCATTCCTTTTGAGGGCCAGGTGTACATGTTTTAATTCACAGGTCAGGTGGTGTTGGTCCGAAATGCAATGATCCCTATGGTATAAAGTTTTGATGAGATAATTATTTTGGGCTGGGTGGTGGTGGGAATCAGGTTTCAAGTAGGAATCTGTGTGGGTGGGTTTCCTGTAGACAGAATGCCCCAATGAGTCATCAGGTCTACTCTCAAACAGAACATCTAAGAATGGTAGCTTGCCATCTTTCTTCACTTCCATGGTGAATTTGATGGCGGGATGTCTGGAATTGATGTGGTGTAGGAAAAGGTTCAGAGCTGGGAGGCCATGTGGCCAAATGACGAAAGTGTCATCCACATATCTCTTCCACAGGGAAGGTCTGAGGGTGGAAGTCTGGATAGCGTCTGATTCAAATTTCTCCATGAAAATATTGGCTATCACTGGTGATAAGGGGGATCCCATGGGGGTACCCTCATTTTGTTTGTAGAAGGAGCCCTTCCAAATAAAGTAGGTATTGTTGAGGCAGTGCCTAACCAGTGCAGGTGTAAATTTTGATTTAAAGCTTTCGTGACTGCAGTAATTCATATTCTTAGTTTTTTCGGTAAAGTCACGTTGAAGAGAAACAACAAAATAACAAAATATATATAAAACAATAAAAAATTCTCACGACGTTTCGACCATAACTCAAACGGTCATCATCAGGTGTGTCGGTTTGCATAAATTTATTTTGAAAACGGCATATTTATTTATATATATAAAAAATAACGTTTGCGTCACGCGCAACGATGGCAGTTTGCCAGGACTAGTCCATCTATTTTTTGAAAAGAGGAGGGGGGAGACGAAATTTGTTTTTATGTATGCTGTCTGAAAGGCACTGTAAGCGTGAACAATCAATCAAGAACTGAAATGATTTATCAAATCTTTCCAATGATTGCTAAGATAGAATCCATCTTCTCGGTTGAAATTGTCTCTGTGTTTGTATATGTGGATAGCCTCATGAACGAATCTCTCATGGAAGCCAGATGGCTTACAAAGAACCTCCGTCTTGGAAAAGTCAATGGCATGTGAGCCTACTGAATTAGAACAATGATCTGCTACGGCCGAGGTGTTGGTCCTACCGTGTTTAAGGTCTGCTTTATGTTCACGAATGCGGTCTGAGATATGGCGTTTGGTTTCTCCAATGTAACTACTACCACAGAGGCAACTTAGTTTGTAGACACCAGGGTATTGTATGTCCGGAATCACATCTTTTACAGACGGAACCAGATCACGGATTTTATGTAATGTGTTGAAACGGACCTGGATCTTGTGTTTATTCAAGATTTTGGAGATCTTTTTTGTGATCCCAGCAATGTAGGGTAAAGTGATGGTTTTGAAAGGCTCCTCAAGAGGGTTCTTCTTCATGGTTTGAGTGATAGCTTTGCGGATTGTATAGTCGGAGTAACCATTAGCCCTAAGAGCTTGGTGTACGTGCTTGAGTTCACTGCTTATGTGTTCCTGGTCGGATATGCATTGGGCTCTATGATACAGAGTCTTGATGAGAGAATTCTTCTGTGATGGATGGTGGTGGGAATCCGGTTTCAGATAAGCATCCGTATGGGTAGCTTTCCTGTAGACAGAGTGGCTCATTGAACCATCAGGTCTCTTTTTAATTAGGACATCCAAAAAAGGTATCTTGCCATCTATTTCGACTTCCATGGTAAATCTGATGGCTGGGTGTATGGAATTGATGTGGTCGAAGAATTTGTCTAGAGCAGGCCGGCCATGTGGCCAGATGACAAAAGTGTCATCCACGTACCTCTTCCATAAGGTTGGGCGCAGAGTGGCAGTCTGGATGGCGTCAGTCTCAAATTTCTCCATGAAAATGTTAGCTATAACTGGAGAAAGGGGGGAGCCCATTGGGGTGCCCTCAGTTTGTTTGTAGAAAGTTCCATTCCAAGTGAAGTATGTATTGGTTAAACAGTGTCTCACCAGGGGGGGTACCTCAGTGTTTAGTCCTTGATGAACCAAGTCTTCAATGATTGCAATGGTGTCAGGTACAGGAACCTTGGTGAATAAGGAAACTACATCAAAACTGACAAGCAGGTCGTCTGGGGACAGGGAAATACCCTTGATTGTTGATACCAGGTGAGTAGAATTTTGTACCGCAGAGGTGGTCTTTCCAGTGAAAGGACGCAGGATTTCAGACAAAAAACGAGCTAGTTTGTAGGTGGGGGAGCTGATAGTAGAGACTATGGGACGAAGAGGTGTATCAACTTTATGTATTTTTGGTAAGCCGTATAATCTTGGTGGCCTGGCAGCAGAAGGTTTCAACGAAAACTGTTTAGATTGATCAATTAATGCGGTTGAATCAGAAATTATTTTGTTGGTTTGTGTGACGAGGCTGTTGGTGGGATCTCTTTTTATTTTTGTATAACTACCATCGTCGAGTAATTCTTTAATTTTGTTGTTGTATTCTATTTTATCCATGATAACAGTAGCATTGCCTTTGTCAGCTGAGAGAACTACAATATCATTCCTCTTTTTTAATTTATATAATTCAAAACGCTCATCTTTGCTGAGGTTGCTAGCTGGCATCTTAGCGTTTTTGAGGGTTGCAGCGATTTCAGATCTTGCTACGTCTGCAGCGATGTGACCCAGGCCCCTGAGAGCAACGTCTACTTGGGCAATTATATCATTAACTGGTATGTGTTTAGGTGTGACTGCAAAGTTTAGACCTTTAGCTAAAACGGATTTCAGACCATCGGAAATAGAACTGTTACTGCGATTAATTACGACTTTATTAACGTCTAACTTTTTGGTGTGTGGGTCCGGTCTTTTGTTTAAGAGGAGGTTAAATTTGGAAATCAGGTTTTCCTTACATTTGGTCGACATAGTAGCAGCTGAAGAGGCAGTCATATTGTCTACATGTTCCCAATCCGATGTGGACATTATTGCCGTCAATGATAAGTGTGATTTGTAGAGTGTCTTGTCTAACTGATCTAGTTCTGTGCGTATAAGTCTGATTTTTTCTGAGATAAGAGCTAAGCTAGTTTTGAAAAGAATTCGTTTCGCATTAGAAGAAGTTACAGTAGCAGAGGTGAGTGTAAATGCGATTGGTATTACCCCAGAGTCGCGGCATCTCTTCAGGAAGGTGAGAGACTCGATCAGCTGAGCTTTCTTATCCCGGAGTTTGTTGAAAGATCTTAAAGTTATGTGAAAACCCTCCCCGTAGAGGCGATTAAATTTTGATTTAAAGCTTTCGTGACTGCAGTAATTCATATTCTTAGTTTTTTCGGTAAAGTCACGTTGAAGAGAAACAACAAAATAACAAAATATATATAAAACAATAAAAAATTCTCACGACGTTTCGACCATAACTCAAACGGTCATCATCAGGTGTGTCGGTTTGCATAAATTTATTTTGAAAACGGCATATTTATTTATATATATAAAAATAACGTTTGCGTCACGCGCAACGATGGCAGTTTGCCAGGACTAGTCCATCTATTTTTTGAAAAGAGGAGGGGGGAGACGAAATTTGTTTTTATGTATGCTGTCTGAAAGGCACTGTAAGCGTGAACAATCAATCAAGAACTGAAATGATTTATCAAATCTTTCCAATGATTGCTAAGATAGAATCCATCTTCTCGGTTGAAATTGTCTCTGTGTTTGTATATGTGGATAGCCTCATGAACGAATCTCTCATGGAAGCCAGATGGCTTACAAAGAACCTCCGTCTTGGAAAAGTCAATGGCATGTGAGCCTACTGAATTAGAACAATGATCTGCTACGGCCGAGGTGTTGGTCCTACCGTGTTTAAGGTCTGCTTTATGTTCACGAATGCGGTCTGAGATATGGCGTTTGGTTTCTCCAATGTAACTACTACCACAGAGGCAACTTAGTTTGTAGACACCAGGGTATTGTATGTCCGGAATCACATCTTTTACAGACGGAACCAGATCACGGATTTTATGTAATGTGTTGAAACGGACCTGGATCTTGTGTTTATTCAAGATTTTGGAGATCTTTTTTGTGATCCCAGCAATGTAGGGTAAAGTGATGGTTTTGAAAGGCTCCTCAAGAGGGTTCTTCTTCATGGTTTGAGTGATAGCTTTGCGGATTGTATAGTCGGAGTAACCATTAGCCCTAAGAGCTTGGTGTACGTGCTTGAGTTCACTGCTTATGTGTTCCTGGTCGGATATGCATTGGGCTCTATGATACAGAGTCTTGATGAGAGAATTCTTCTGTGATGGATGGTGGTGGGAATCCGGTTTCAGATAAGCATCCGTATGGGTAGCTTTCCTGTAGACAGAGTGGCTCATTGAACCATCAGGTCTCTTTTTAATTAGGACATCCAAAAAAGGTATCTTGCCATCTATTTCGACTTCCATGGTAAATCTGATGGCTGGGTGTATGGAATTGATGTGGTCGAAGAATTTGTCTAGAGCAGGCCGGCCATGTGGCCAGATGACAAAAGTGTCATCCACGTACCTCTTCCATAAGGTTGGGCGCAGAGTGGCAGTCTGGATGGCGTCAGTCTCAAATTTCTCCATGAAAATGTTAGCTATAACTGGAGAAAGGGGGGAGCCCATTGGGGTGCCCTCAGTTTGTTTGTAGAAAGTTCCATTCCAAGTG